>NC_134012.1:39861043-39986043 GCF_047716275.1 Strix uralensis
CTGGGTAAGATCCTAACTAAAGACAAAAGTAACGGGAACACTCTTTTTATCCCGTAACTTCAGTCTCAGCTTTTTCCTTTTTATGTATTTGCAAATTCTATGTAAGTCTTATTTGTGATGATGTTCATTTCAGCCCCTTGTGTTGCTCTGTGGTCCAGCAGTGACTGGGAGCACTTCAGAGACAGCACACTTTCAGGTGTCACATTACAGCATCTCCTCTGGGTGATAAAAGAGAAGTATTAATAAGCTCCAAAAAAGCCTCGTATGCAGTACTTTCACCACTGCAATGCTGTTCATTAACATGTTAGTAAGCATCAGTAGATGCCTCCAAAAGAGACCAAAAGCAGCCAAAATAGAGCTGCTTCTTCCAAACATAAGCAGTGGTATAGAAATACTAGGTTTGAAAGGAGTGTTCCATTCTGTTTCATGGCTCTTTCTAAACAACGATATAAGTCATCGTTATTAAATCAAAAAGGCACCCTCTGTGCCTGCCAGCCTTTATGTCTGCCAATCAGATTTCTGGAATGCTGTGTTTTCCCTTATAAAGCTAAGATGTGGTATGATGGGCTGAGAAAGGCAGAAAAGAGGAGAAAAAAATATTGAACTGATCAAAGTATAAATCAGGAATTGTTAAAATATGTTTGTGAAGTATTTTACCTAAATTTCAAAATTATTTTTTCCCAGTTCTGCTGAGCTACATCTCTAATTTTGTGTTTATTCAAAGTATGTATTTCTTTTTATTCAATATTATATCTTCCTCAGAGAATGTTAACTGACTTTTCAAAAGGCAAAATAAAATAGAAAGGGCGAGTTGTAAGAAATGTCATATAAAACAATGTGTGTGTATATGAGTAAAAGGAAAAAAAACATGGTGAAATTGATGTCAGTTTAAAACATTAAGGAATTATAAGCAAGTCATTACATTAATTTAAAAATTTAAAAAGGTGTCTTCCAAGACAATAAAAAGTGGGGATTTGCTTATCAGGATTGTAACTACTTGCCTTTGGAAATACGCGATCGCAATGGAAGTAGCTGAGATTTACAGGGTAGCTATATATGTGTTATGTGATATATATTGCTGTTTGCTCAAGAAAAGAAATAGCCAGTCGCTTGTGTTGCTGGTTCATCTGTGGTACTTGGGATGTAAATAGGTCCTAACACTGTTCATTTCAAATAGGTCTTTGTTAGATGTTTCATGCCATAGAAGTCAATGAGACTGAAACGCATGTTAACTTGAGCATATACCTGGTTTTGGACTTAGTGGTGTTTGACAGAAGCATTTACAGAGGCAAGATCCCAAATTCTTGCTTTTTTAGAAAGTTATTTAGATTGTAAGATTGCAGTTGAAGTAAGTACTTTAAATGTTATCATTCCTAGCCAGTTTTATTCTTCATCTACTGTGCAATGAGATACTGCTAAATTCCCAAGCAAATGTACAAAGCCAAAGCGAAATGCTGGCATGCCTGTGAAGGAGCAACAACAGAGTGTTAGGGTCAGGGCACTATTCCAAATACATTGGTTTCTGAATGCTGCAGAAATGCAGAAGCACAGCTGAGAAGTTCAGGATGAAATTATAATCACAGCTGTGCTTTCACTGCCAAAAGGGAAAGATGCCTTCACCTCCCCAGGCTTCCTCCTAGTTATGAAGTCCTGCCCCCTCCTTGCACAGGCTTTGGCCCTAGTAAAACTCTTTGCTAGACTTGATTCCGTAAGCGGATCCTATCCTATCCTATCCTATCCTATCCTATCCTATCCTATCCTATCCTATCCTATCCTCTTTGCTTGCTGGGTCAGTTTTCCACTGTTTTACTTATCTAAAAGGGCTCAGGTCCAGGAAGAGCCAGAGGCAGGAGACAGGAGTGCGTGGTGAGGAGTGCACAGTTGTGAGTAGACAGCAGCATTGAGCTTTTCCTATTTCAGCAGCAGTAGCCAGCGGGATCAGCTCACCATGTAACATGTAGCTTCACCCAAAGCAGCAGATTCACCTTTGAGTTGCAGTAGCTTTTTTTCTAACATGCTCATAACTGATGCAGATATAATTACTTTTCCTGACATACATTATCACATTGGAGATTGATGTCTGATCTAATGAAGGGGGATAGTAAAGCTACTTTGTGTTACCTGTGATCAAGAATGAGAATGCTCATATTTTTCCCAGACACTTTTTTGAACGAGCTGATTTTTTTAATCTAGCTACTCCACTGGACAAATCCCTCATTTAACATATTTCAGCATGAAGTACATTTCAATAATCAGACTGTGGACATCTCTAAATAGGTTTCTAATACAAAAGCTGATGGAAGGAACTCTACTAAAGATACAGTTGTGAGAAAATGACAGAAAACCATACTAGATCTAAATATGTTCTGAAGAAGTAGTTTTAGTTATAGTTTTGTTTTGTGCCTTGAACTTTGGTAGCACATCTTGGAACTATATTCAGACTACTTTGAATTTTAATTTATTCAGTCAAAAGCCAGGCCAGCATTGTTTATTGTGTGGATTATATTCATGCTTACTGAAAAATTCACTAGCACTGAGTTTCTAATTATTGTTTTTATCCATGCAGTGAGATGTTTTGCATGTTGCCTTCTGACCACTGCCCAGCTGGAAATCATTTCAAGTTTTGTAGGGTTTTGGTAGTGCAGACTAAGAATTTTACAAGATGCATGCATGTCTAGTACCTTTGCATAGCTCTTATCATTATGTGAAAATATTTACTGGGAATATATTATGCATTTCTTATTTCCTGAGAAAGTCAATGACTTTGTCCTGTAGCACTGACTGTCTGGCCCAGTGGTGACCTTCAGCATCATACCTGAAAGCAAGATCTATGGCACAGAAACTCATTTAGGTAGGATAAAAGCAGACTCCAGAATTCTCCACAGTAGAGTTACAATTCTGGGGTGCAGGACAGCTCGTATAAATAAACACCTAGTGCTTTGGCTGCAGTTCTGGCTAGTCCAGGAGAGAAGAACAGAAGCAAGTTTATTGAGTGCTTTCTTCAGGTTTAATCAGAGGTTCATTTGCCAGCTGCTAGGCTTGGGGGGAGAGGCCAGGCACATGCTTCATCCAGGTACATCAGAACGACCCTTTTCTATGTTGTAGCCATATAAACAAAAATGTTTTACTACTTTCAAAATGATATACTTTTTTATTGTGGAATATAGTCATATGAGATTATAAATGCAGCTGCTGGCTCTGATACAATGTTGATACAATGTTTGAAATATTCTTGTCCGTAATAAGGACATTTGGTTTGTCTTCATTAAGCTCCCTGCTATTTTTTGCCATAAGATAATGTAAAGTCTGCTATGTGTGGTATTTCTGTAAACAAAACAGT
This sequence comes from Strix uralensis, assembly GCF_047716275.1. NCBI lineage: Eukaryota > Metazoa > Chordata > Aves > Strigiformes > Strigidae > Strix > Strix uralensis. The sequence continues at coordinate 39,864,384 of NC_134012.1, forward strand.
GCTTAGTGTTAAGAACTCTCAATAAACAACCATTAGACTCTTTAACAAGATGTTTTAAACTTTAGAAAAGTTTGACTTTGACATTTCCCAGATGTCTGCTTTCATTGTGCTCTTAAAGTTCTGCTTTAATATCCCTGTTGTGATTTTGGACATTTTGATCATTCATAGTTTTAGCATTTTGGGTGAGATTTAAATAGTAATATTTTATTATTTTCTATAACTGTTCATTGTACATGTGTAGACATAATTTTGTTTTGCTAAATATAGGATTGGCTATATTCCCTTATTTTATTACTGTGCGGGCTCGGGTTCCTGCCTGAATTTCCTGCCTAGTCTCCCATTTTTTTTCACAAAGCTCTCATCATCTGTGGAAACTGATTGACCCAAGGCCTAAAAACTTTTTTTTTTAACCTATAAAAAGGGTACCAGAAGAATGCAGCACAGTTAATGTGGTGATTTGTCTTTGCGATTCATTTCAATACCTTTCTTATCTGTGGTAGCACTGTAGTGCGTGTGTTAATGTAGTACATTCAGACATCAGCAGATGGGGCCCTTGTTTCCTTTGAAGAATGGTTTGTCTTTGAATTTTATTTTTTTTAATGTCTGTGGCAAGAATGATTTCTTCTTGTTATAATACATTAAATTAATGTATCTTTGTAGCAGATAGGGATCTAAACGCCTGAACTTTAGTGGGAAGCGAGTGTTTCCAAATCTAACTGGAGATCTAATTTTTATGGCTGCCCCTTATTTCTGTAACTGACTGAACAAAAACCTCTGCTTTGAACACTTCAGAAATTTTCTAGAGTTTGGAAACCAGCTATCTGCCTTGTGGTTGAATCCATCTTTCTACTATATTTCATAACTCTTTCTATAGGTAAAAGAATAAAGCAAATTTCTATGTCTTCTCCAGAACAGGCAGCACCTTTCAAAGTTATTTACAAAATGCAGTTTCCTTTCTCCCAAGGTGAAATAATGTAAAGGCTGTATAAAAGTGAAGAAAATGGCATGGTAGAAACAAAGCAGGAATCGGTGTAGAGGCTAATGCTTTCTTTTAACTGTTGCATCTAGGGGAAAAGCATAGGGACATGCAGCTAAGGATAACGTATGTCTTAACTCAATTTCCTTGCTTTTGGAAGACTTGAGTTATAAGTGGAATGGGCTGAATATTTGAATATGGTAGTTTTGTTTCTAAGCTTGGTTGTCCCCTTAACTGATTCTGTTAGACCTAAAATACATGCATTTTATTTATAAGTAAAAAATTGTATGGAAGGCAAAGCAATATACTCTGATGCCTTAACCAATCTTACAAATGTATTACAAATTTATACTTGTATTTTGCAAATGGGTGTCTCATCATTTGGAATAAGTTTTTCAGAGTTGTTAATCTTTCTGATCTGAATAAGAACCTTATTTGAATGTGGCTATAAAGTGAGTTTTTAACATAATGTATCATAGAGGGCAAATCTTTCCTATTATTAAACTGAAACACCAAAATTGCTCCTTCTGTGCTATTCCAATCTGTCGTGTCAAAATGACTGCTGTTTGCTTATGCCAGCTTCTTCATGTGGTACACATGTGCACTAACTTACAGACTGCAGGGGGAAAAAGGTAGAATAACTAATATGTTAAAAAATTCAGCATGTCAAGAAAACAAGTTATGTTTGAAAGAGGAAGCACACAGGTTGCATTTGTTGGATATTGAACCACTACCCAAGGGTTGATACTAAAGGTTAAAGTCCTGCTATTACAAAATTGAAAATTACATAACATGAAGGTGGTTATTAGGTAAAGCATATCAATTTGGTACATCATTTTTTGTTGCTTATACATTAAAAATGACATTGGTGCAGCCATGATTTCCACTTATTCTTTACTTTCACATAGGAGACTTGTTAACATAAAGCACATTTTCAATATCTAACTGTGCAGGCCATGCAAGGCCTCTGAAAAATTATTAATATTTTAATTCTATTTTTTTTAACGTCATTTTTTTCTGGAGGTATGATTTGTTTTCCAGAATTCAGTAAGAATCAAACTTCAGGAACGCTTTACTGGTTGCTCATTTAGCTGATTTGGGTGCATAACTCATAAACAGTATGTCCCATTGAAACATCACCTAAGCATATCATTCTGCTTGAATTAAAATTATTTTATCTGCATCATATGGTATAATCTGAGCATCTCAATGCTTCCCTGTATTACTGATTTTCCCCTGTATTCCTCTATATATTAGTCTGGACTGGGCGAAATTGTTCTATTCTTTATATAGATAAAATATAGGGGGAAATAATCCGATCAAATCATTGGAGTTTTACTGGATTTTTACTGATGTAATTCCCATCAAAATTTTGTTCCCTGCAGACGTTGTACATGGCAGTGCTTTAACTCAAGAGGGAAAAATTGACTTGCACACCACATTGACTCTATTGGCATTTTCTTCCAAAATGGCAGTGGATTATTTTTCAGGTAAGAAATGACAATTTTATTTGGGCCACAAAACACTCAGGAAAATATTTTTCTATACAGTACATTTTTCTTTCTGTACACATGAAAAGGAATGCTTTTAAGGTGTGCGTACAGTATATAAAGAAAGAGAAAATGTTTAGGTTAAGTATGGACTACTTCTTATACAGTGCATTAAATAAGGAAAGAGAGACTAAGATCCAAGGATACAGTACAGTTGCCTGATTTAATAATAAATGATTATTATAGTGGCTTAGTGATCTTTTTACTCAACACACTAATTTTTGTATCCCTTTAGCTGTGTATTCATCATGCAAATGATCAAATGGAATTTCACTTCCTGTTGCTCAAGAGGGAGGGAAAAGAGGTTTAAACCATTGAGTAGGAGGAAAGGAGGGAAAAAAACTTAACTAAAAGGGAGGTTACTTTCTTCAGAAGTAGGGAGCTCTGCTTTAGTTGGAAACTGAGAAAGTGCAGGTGTTTAGAGCCGCTTACATCTTTGGCAATGCTAATGGTCATGATTTGAGTGTCATTAGAAACTTCTGTATATTGTAAAGTATAAAAAAGTGAGGAAGGGAGGGAAAGGGGTTTGAAGAACAAGGCCCTTTTGGAGACAAATATTTACAGTAGCTTTATCTAGGAATTTTTACACGTATAAGTAATGATCATTACTAAGCATCCATGAGACCATTTATCTAATTATTCCTAGTGGATCTTCTAAATCTAGAGTTTATCTTACAGTTTGGTGCTCTCTCTATTTTTCTGTTAGAAATGTGTTAAAATCAAAATGTGAAATAAAATGTGAATCGTGTGGGTTAATCTTAAGCTCTTTTCAAGAAAAGTTCTTTGGTGAATTTTTCTAATGGACATTGATTATGGGTTCTGTCTTCTTGTAAGGCCTACACAAAATACATTGATTGAAAGTGATACATAGATTACCTCTTTTTTTCTAATTGATGATCAGGTTTGGGTGTGGTGGAGGTGTTCCTGTGTGCTGTTTTTCTTGCTAAAACATTGTAAAAACCCTTGCCATGAAGCGTAACAGTGAATGGCTGTCTGACATAACTCAATGTGGGCTAAATTTTGGAGCCAAATGGAGATGTTCCATTCTTTGCATTTCTGAGGCTGTAGCTCTATGAAAAGTGTGGAGGCTTTAGGTGAGAAGGCCGTTTGTAGGATTTCCTAAAGGAGAGCACTATATACTGGTGTTACAGGAAACTCCCAGAGTGGGTCAAGAAGGCATCCTCCTCCAGATCAGAGTTCACACCTCTCTGCATCTCTGCGCCTTTAATGAGGGAAGGTTGGGTATATTTGATATATTCTTTCTATTCTCTGCAAATCCTATTTACCTTAAGACTGTACAAAAGGGACTAATATAAGAAAATACTATATTTTTATCTACCTTTCGGAGCATATCAGCAGAGCTGATTGTGCTTAGAACTCTACCTTACTGATCTTGGAAGTTTCCTCAGATTAGGAGCTCTAGCAAAATTGGTGCCGGAGCTGACATTTTCATTGTGTCTCACTGGATCTAACAAAATGTGGCAGGCTTGAATTCCAGCATACCAACACCCTGCTCTTACAGCTGGATTTTAGGTAGCACTTAGCTGTGCTCCTGAGGAGTTCGGCTGATTCCCAGGGCAACCTGTTCAAGACTGCAGAGAGTTTGACATTATTAATTGTAATTTTGGATTGTCTGTTTTAAAACTTCATGTTTTAAGACTTTATTTACAGCATGGTTTCTTAGCTTGATTTTCACCACAGTGTTGTAAGCGAATAATGTTTGATGTTTCACAATACTTTAAATTAATCGATAACCATTTACAACATTAACACTATCTTAATGAAGATTTTTGCTTGGGATTACAAACAGCTGCTGGAAATACAGTTCATCTATCATTTATGATCTTTTATTAAATTTGCACCTGGCAATGCAGCTATAGTTAGAAGTCTGTTCATTATGAGACCTGTATTTGGGAGGCCTATAAGTCTCATTTCCAATCTTATCAGGCTAGAAATTTGTATGCAATCTTTTCACTAGGGTGGACTTTTTTCTCCTTGAGTGGGTCAACATTTAACTTTCCCTTCTCAATAAATAGGTAATTACTCAAGAATTACCTGAAGATGCCAAGAAAGAAAAGGGTTGGGGGTTTTTTTGGCCTTTTTATCCCGCTCTTTCCAAAGCTGTCTTTGCCTGGAATGGAAAAACAAATAACAGAACAGAGATGAAAAATAGTTCATAATAAATGATTTAACATGTATAACTTTTTTCATTTGTGGATTGTCTGTGAGCTGCTTTTGATTGTCTCAAATGAATTTGCTATTCAAAATTATTCACCAAATACTTTATCTGAATAATTTTTGGTCTGGAGATTGTTAGCAAGCAGATTGTTGCATGTATTTGAATTTCTAATTTCAGATATCACTCTGTATGTGTTGATTAGATGTAGTAACATTTATGTTCGCTATTTGAAAGAGAAGGTACTAGAACTCCTAAAATGAGATTTCCAAGCTGAATCCTGGTGTTTGCAAGTTCAGAATTATCAGCGAGTACATAGTCTCTGAGTGCATGGGCTGGTGACTGTTTCTTGAGTGTAAACTCACTTGACAAAGTCTAAGTCTGTTGCCTCTCTCAGAGACAGTTCTCACAACAAACTACCACAAATTCATACAAAAAATTATATATGCAAAAATGTGCGTATTTTTTTAAAAAAAGTATTAACTTAGCTTGACCTTATTTTATTAATGTTTTTCATTTTTAAGATCCAGTAGAGGGTACAGATTGTATTTCTCAGGGAGCTGCCATTGTCAGTGAAGATCAGGCTGGAGGCTGGTAAGAGGATTGGAACAGCGTACAGGATCTGGGGGAATAGGACTTGAAAGGGAAAGCAGAATATTTCATAGTAACAGAATAAATAAACCTGTCAATTTAGGGGCCACATTAAACTGTCCAGTATTGCATTATTTTAGGCTGACAAATCTAATGAAGAATATAGGAAGGATGGATGGGCAGAGAGAAAGATGATTCAATGTATTGTTTATATGTAGCAGTTTCATACAAACTATCTCTAACCAGCTTACCAATAATGAGATATTGCTATATGGAACTCAATACAAAGGCTTTTACATTTGTCACACAGGAAGACAAGGCAACATCTTGAAGATGGAAAAAATGATGAGGAGTATTAGAGAAGCACTACAGGCTCTCTTATAGGGGGAGAAACAGAAAAGTGTAGAAGAATGGCTAAGAATGAGAAGGGAGAGTGCACACAGTGGACCTAGAGCTGACCTGCTGGATCATCTAGTCTGACATCTGAAATATATCACAGGAGTGCTTGCTATCTTAAAGATGTTAGCTGCGTTTAAATAAGAGTTAGTCACCCAGCTTTTGCTTAATTTTACAGCTTTGAAAGTTCTTGTTATAGAGTAACATTTCATTTTTTGGTAACATTTCATTGGTTTTTTGCTACCACAAATGCTTTATCTGTCTTTGTTGGCAGTGTATTCCATACCTAATGACTAGATTAAATACAGGCGAATTCTAAAAAGAAAGTTCAGGCTTGGTTTAAAAATGAATAGTGATTTCTCAAGGATGACCAAAGTTTTTAACTAGATGGGTTAATACATTCATGTGAAAGTGTAACCCCTAATTATTAAGTGTCATACTGATCTGGTAGAAGAGAGTTGCAGTGGCCTTAGGAAGCAAGGGTAGTGGCCAAGTGGATTCACAAAGTAAGTCCAGAAGAAAAATTGTCACTGAAAGCATGTTTTGTTTTTCTTTAATAAGTGACTTGACTGTGGTTGTTGTCACACTTCTGGATTGGAAAGAGTCTGTAACCCTTTGGATATTGCTGATATTTAGAGTGACAGAGCAGAATTGTAGAAGATACTCCTGTATTAAGTAAACTGTTAAGTAATACAGAATTATTTTTGAAAACATAATAGAGGGAGTATTTTTGGCAGTTTTTGCTGGAGAGTAAACAGAAGTCCTCACAGAGAATTACAGAAAGGGAACTTTAAAGGGAATTTTGAAGAGGGAAGGAATTTTTAAGACTCAGGGCTGATTTCAGTAGGGTAAAGATTAACTGTGGCCTGGCTTTACATACCCATGCAACTCCACTGAAGACGAAAGGAGTTGTCTGAGACAAGTAAGCAGAATTTAGATCCTTCTCACAGTAAGGTGGCCAGCATAGTAGATGATCCTGCTAAAATCCAGTGCAGTACTGAAGCTTGCGCTTTATCAGTCTTTTGGACTCACTGTTCCACTAGAGATTTCGTTTCACAATTTTTATGCCTTTTTTAAAAAGTGCACTTTCATTATAAGCCTCTTTTCTTCAGTTCCATGTGTTCTTGAAGATTTTGAGATCTTTCTAAGCACTTGTGTGAGTCTTTTTATGTACCTCTGGTTACAGCCTGATTGCTGAATGTTTTGGGTGAATATCTGCAATTTGGATGAATAGCTGAAGGTACACCAAATGGCGGCATTCAGAGGTATTTGACCAAGAATGATTGACAGTGTCTGTAACTACTTATTATGTCAAGGCTTCAGCACACCGATTGATGGGAAATGATGTATAATAAATTAGAATGATCACACATCATTTCCCATCGATTGAAATGCCAAATCCTTTGATGGAGTAATGAGTTATGGCCAATACTACTCACTGTCTTAGTGGGAGATTGATTGCATATCCCTTCATCAATGTGATCAAACAACTAAGGAATCCAAAGTACACAGGTAGCACACAAGTTCCACTGTGTTTTCAGTATAAAGTGAGAGTAATACTATGTAGTCCGTGTTGCTTCTGTGGTATTATCAGTGCTACCTGGGTATATGTGAAGCATGGGTAAACATGAAAATGTGGCCAAATTCATTATATAGACACTTCAAAGAAACATAAGCTGATTCCCTCTCAGTTTCACATACCAACAGAAGACTAGGGATGAGATTGAATTTCCAAAATCAGTTATGCAATAAATTCTAATTAAGAAAATCCTAACTAATGAAAACTCAGTTCTTGCTTTAATTTTTTTCCTGAGTTGCATGTCCTTGCAGAAATTAAACTTAATTTGCTCTGACTCAGAAAAGAGTAGGTAGAGCTATATCTCCAGGAAAGTACATGACCCCCAAATTAGTAAAAGGAAAGAAAAGTTTCTAGCAGTCAACTGAGAAAATAATTTGCTTTAGAATTTTGTATTTTTCTTCCATTTGAGAAATTTCTTCATCTCCATCTCCATCTGTATATTATAAAATTAACAATTTGTACCAGCTAGTCCCTCTATCCTTCTTTCTTGGGAAAGATACTTCAGTGCAAACACATGTGTACACACACATATTGAACAATATTTAAAAGGCTGACTGTAGTATCTTGTGCCTATTCCAGTGTGTTATTACTTATATACTCAGTGTTTGAGACATTGTTTTACTTCACGTATAGTGGTCCTCTCCATTAGCCAAAAAAACCCTCCAGAAAACGTTGGCTAACTACAAGATAATGTAGCTAAAGAAAATATGATCTAGAACAAAAGAAGAATAACAAGAACTTTTTCTTGAGCTCATGGAGTGAACACAGAGGCCATTTATTTTTCTTCACTATTCTTTTCAACTGCTGAGAAATGGATGTGTCTCTCTGTGATGAAGACTTCTGAAGTAGAAATTAGATAAATTGTGTCAGGTAAATTCTCTTAGGGAAGGAATTACAATAATTTTCTGTATTTAAATGTTTTTTTATAAGTGCATAAAAGCTGTTTTTTGATGCACAGCTGGTCTGTGTTGTCTGTGAGAGAATGTGATGATGCGATGATGAAGAAATATGGACTTGTTACGTACTTAAGTGAGTTTAAAATGTTTTGTAAATTAATTTTCATGAGAAAGAACTATATTGAAATGAGTATTTCTGGATCACAGTTGCACAATAAGGACTGGTCAACTGAGCAATGACAGCAGTATGAGATCAATAGATGGAAGGTAACTTTAAACCAGGTACTGTTGCTGTCTTGCCAAGCAGCATGAGGCTTAATGTGGGCCAATTAACCCTACCTGTCATGGAGATTTTGCAGCAGACAGTCACTTTCAAAGTGCTAGAGCAAGACAACTACTGAGATTGGAGCTAGCTAATTTAAGCTCTCATGAGCATCTTCACAGCACTGCAATCACTACTCTTACAGACTGTGTAACCTCTGCAATGTGTAAGCAGTATGGTCACACTGCAGTACCGAGGCTGCAGGCAAGTATTTGTAAATTAGGAAATGTCAGAACATAGGTTGCTTGTGATACTTAAATTTTGTCTCTATATGCGTATTCATTATGGCAGATCCTTTAAATACATGATCACCTGCTATGTTTTTCTACTGACTTTTATCTCATTCAATGCATTGTATAGGTAGCAATCATAGACAGCAGCAACTTTTTAATATCTTCTTGATGGAAAAAGGGAAGCACAATTCTACAGTTACATGGACCTCAAAAAATTACCCTGGGCCCTGGTGAGAATTTGAAACCTGAACTTCTGTTCTTGAAATGTGAAGAACTTTAGGACTAAATGAGTACACAGTAGGAAAAGTCTCCTTTCCTGGCATGATTTGCTTAAACTGTGAGCTAGGTCAGATGGGTACCAGAAAGTGGTCCAAGGCATCTTTCTCTCTCTTCTCCACGCATGCATGCATGCATGCATCCATCCACCCATCCATCTACTCACCAACCCACCCACCCACCCAGAAAAGCTGGCTCTCACTGGGGATTCCAGTATGTTATGGGCAGTTCAATTTCTTAGGCTGGGCTGTTACTCTGCAGATAATGTTTTGACATTCTGTAATCACTGACTGCTCAACAGAGACAGGAAAACCCTTTATTTTCCCAGAAGTTTGTAACTGTGCAAAATCTAGGCAGAATATACAGTGACAAAGAAAGGATAGTTCCATTGTTTAAGAACTTCCTCTTCGTCCCGATTCTAAAGCTTCCTATAGTAGTGACATTGTTGGAGTTTATTGTGGATGCCTCTAGAAAACCTTAATGTAAAGAATTCTGGTAGCTATTACTGGTGACAGCAGGACAAACTGAAAAAGTAGCAACTATATAATAGTTAAAGAATTAACTCTGAGAACTGGTTTTATATTCACATAATATATGTACAGGCAGATGAATAACAGAAATTTTAAAATTCAGCTTTGTATTAAGATTCAAACCCAGTATTTCACTTATTGCCACTTGGCTTTCATCCATTTGCTCTGTTAGAAGCCATTCTCCTGCATTACTCATTAGCACAACAGCAGCACAATGTACACAGTGCATAGTCTGTTCTTGAAAAATACAGGCCAACTTCCAAATTCTTTTAAAATATGTTTGTCTGTAAGGAAAAGCTAAATACACGGAAATTGGTAGAGTGACTATGTTTTGGTTTTTTTATACCACTGTTAAGTCACAGCAAAATTTGACCTCGGATGTTTAACCTGCCTCCCATGAAAATCAATGTGGTTGGTGCATCCAAGTTCTCATTTAAATGTACATTGAGGCACTGAAGTACTTTTTATAAAAGTGAATTTTTGACCAAGTACAGTAAGTTGTAACAGCTTCTGACCCTGTTACAATGAATACATAATTTATCACAAGTACTCTACTAAACACAATTTTCCTGAAGTATCTTGGAGAGGTAGTTACTTGCTATGCATATGCAATTGCCACTTTTTAATATTTAAATATCCTGGAAGTTTTACTTTTTTGTTCAAAATGGGAAAGGCACATCAGCTTTCATAGCTGAATCAAAATCAATGTTAAATAATTACAAATGACAAAATCATCTGAAGCTATCCAACATGTATTTTTATACATTATCTCAGAAGGTCAGAACTGAGATTGAGAAAACATGCATGAATACAAATTGCTTTGCCATATTCAGGTTCCTGTGGGTTCCTTTGGGTTTTATGGATAATTAAAAAAACTCTTCAAAATGATAGGGCTGCAGGAGGACAGCAAATTCCAGGGCACCACACAGCAATGTAGGATTCTGGAGAGTTATCCTGTTACCAAGCTCCCCTTTGCGCAAATACCATGGAATTCCTGCCAACTCACAGTATTATCAGGATTTAATTAGCACTGAGAAACACATTAGAAGGCTTTGAACTTTGGGATGGAGAAAAATGTATGAAAATCTCATAAGCAGCTGAACTTAAGGAAAAAGTTGGGATAAATTTAATTGCCATGTTATTATTTAGGTTACCAAAGAAGCCAAAGATCTGATGAGTAAAACACATTGTTATAAATTAGCCAGGGCAGACCACTGTATTATTGAGGCCACACTTTGTCTACACTGCTGCATAACTCTACCTTAAGAATTACAGGTAATTGAGGACAAAGAAAGTGGGAATATTAATCACACTGTATACTTTTGGTCTTAGTCCTACTTGTATTCCAACAGTGCTTAGAAGCCCTGGTCATAGATACCATTTCATGTATTTTATGTATGCTACAGAGGTCAGTCCGTGGCCTAAAGAATTTACAATCCTATGCATGAGCCAAGGCATCCCAGATGGGTGCAGGCTGACCCAAGTATAAGAAAATAATGACACCATCTTGTACAATATGGTAGACAGTGGCCATACTTTAACAGCACCTTTGTCATTTCCCACTGGTGTTCCCATGTAAGCATTAGGAAAACTTTTAGGCAGGGGATACTTTATTTTTGCAGGTGTTTAAGGTAATACCAGTTTGTAGAGATAAAATGCTGAAGTGCTTGTTTTAAAATTCATCAAATCGATGATGAAACTGGTTCCCCCTTTTGTCTGATTCTCTTATTCTTTTCATGGGAACAAGGAAAACCAAAGTCTTGTGTCCTGCCAGCTCTCTGTAGAGTATTACTGAGCCTGCAGTGTTCTCTAGGCAATTGCTTGGGAAAGCGTAGATCATTTACAGATGAAACCTCTCAGTTTTCATTACTCAATAAAATGCACACAGACAAGTTACGCAAATAACAGTACCTTTAAAAGCATTTTTTCAGTGCTATAATGATGCTCAAATTAATTCAAGTGATTTTATTAGAGATAAAAATTATTGGAAATCCTGATTTCTTCTATGATGCCTCTAAAACTATACCTAAGTGAAACATTTTTACTTTAGATCCAGAAATAAAAACTTCTGGCATTGCTCATCATTAGAATTTTTCCCCTCAGGCTTTGTCTTTATTAGCAGCTTAAGAGTATATTTAGCACTGTCATATGTGAAATCTCTTCTGTTTGCTAAACTAATATGGGATAAAATGTCTTTTTTTACAGTGTTACTCATTCATTATATAAAAATGAAAGAAACTAGTGTGTATATAGAACTACTCTCTATTTTTATGACAAAAGGGAGGTGACAATACACATCCCTTAGGCACCCAGGGGTATTGTGTAAGAGTCATTAGTGTAATTGATATCCGTATAAAAAGTGTTGTATCAAACATGATTAAAATGTGCAATATATTACAGAAGTTCCAGTGTTCCAGCTGCTTTGTTATAATCCTTCTTCTGATAGATATGTTTCTGCTTCCTTGTGAAAAGGTAAAATTATTTCAGAAAAAAAGATCTTTTCCTTCTTTACTGATTTAAGGCATGAGTTCTAAAAGGCATATCTTGTCCTATATACATGATTTTCTCATGTGCAATGATGTCCACAATTTAATCAGGAGAATTCCTTGGTTTATGAAGACCTTCTATTAGGGATCATTTCCACAGACTGCTAATAGGCCTTAGCAATTCTTGTAATAGAATAAGATGGTCTCTTGATGGCATGCTACACCTTGACAAGAAAACTAAACTCAGAAGAATAGATTTAACATCTGTTTATACCTCTTTTACACCAGAATGGTAGCACTGCATTTATTCTCCTGAGAGAGGAGGAGGTGTACATTTCTAGACAAGGGTTTTAACTTTCCATCTTTTAGTTTTTGGGGTTTTTTTTAAGGAAATTTTACAGTATTTTTAATGTTTAGTTGTAAATATTGTTTCCCTTTTCTCCAAAAGTCAAATGGACATCTTTCTTCAATTCCCTTCTTTAAAGACATTCTCTCAATGCAATTTTTCAGTAAAAATCTGATAGTAGAAAACAACCTCTAAAGTAAAAATCTTCCCATTTTCAAATGCTAGCCAGGCAGAAGGTGGTTGTCAGATAAGAGGCAGCCTGCCTAGAGTTCAAACTCCAGGGGATCATGGTCACAGGACAAGACTTCCTATGGCAATAGCAGTTTCTAATGAATGACCAAGCATGAGTTTTCTGCATTCATCTCTGCCCAAAATTTGCTAGTCACTATAGCTCCAGCCCTGCAGGGTTCTTGAGCTCACACTATCACAGTCTGAACCTTCTGAGATTCAGGATCCCCAATACAGTGCCACACAAGATATATTCTTCCTTCTGTGTCCAGTTCAGATTGCAAGGTCTTCATTCTTTTCTGGTTATAAGCACTGAGTCCCTTGTTGCCAACTGAAAGCACAACATTTACGTGTCTTTCTCATCATGTTTCTTGTCAAAACCATCAGAGTTTAGAAATAAGCCACTGATAATGGTCTTTTCTTGCTATTACTAAATTAATAGTTTATAACTCTACCAAACTTTAACATCTTAGCTGGCATTTTCCATGACAGGCATCTGTCCCAAACACAATATGTTTGATGATTAAGCTCTAACACTTTAGTAATTTCCAAGTAAAAGATTATGAGGAGACAATGTCTCTGTCTGCCTGAAGAATATTCTTGCTTCTTGAAAGGTTCTTTTTCTGCCATGGGTGTTGAAATTTGGCAGGGTTATGCTGGTGTGAAAATTTATCCTAAATACATTCCTATTAAATGTATCAGAAAAATTGTTGCTTCTACAGGCTGAATAGGGCTTTTTTATTTATGTTTTTGCTATTTACATTCCTTGAAGAATCCATCTTTGCTGAACATGCCATGCTCCAAGCCTGTAGGGATGCTGAACAGGATTGTCCCCACACCTCCAGGTACGACTGTGATGCTGGGCACAGGAGATTTCCATTGGGACAATCCAGCAGAACATGGAGAAAATCAGAAAAATCTGCTGAACTCAGAAATGGAAGCATGAGAAATAGAGGGGAGGAGAAAAAAAGGAATCTACTGTAGAGGAAACGAAATTTGAACTGGAGAGCATGGATGTTAAGAAAGAGTGCAGGAGTAGCAGAGACATGTCAGAGCAACAAGGAATAGAATGTGTTTGGAGGCAAAAGAACAAAAGGTAATCTTACTGTGAGAAGCTAGAACTTCCTCCAGAAACCTGGATTTGAACCCAAGAGTCTTGGATTTTTTCCTGCTTCTACCATCAACAAGTATTTGACAGAGTGTGTATCTCTCTCACTAGGCCATCTGAGTGCAAGTTAGTTCGGAGAGGACTGCACCCAGCTGATGGATTTTGCCTTAATGAGAGGAAAAGCTTTCCCCAGCTAACGGAATAAGGTGACCATGCTGCCTCAGCTATCCCCCTTCCCAGTTCAGGTACAGGGATGGGATTGACAATGTTTGTTGCATTCAGGATTTTGTTAGGTTTGGTCTACTAAGGCTGAATTCACACACACTGCACTGGTTCTTTTTCCAGGATGCATATTCAAAATTTCTTAAAATTTGTATTTTCCAAAGAAGCTTCATGCAGGTTTGCCAGGCATCTGTCATACAATAACATATTTCCTGTGTGCAAATATACTCAGAAGCAGGAATCATTATGCTCAAAAATTGTGAGGCTACCATGAGAGAGATGATAAAAATATGACCAGTAGAAGGGAAAACCTTCACAAAGGGAACAAGAGCATCTGCATGCAATGACTGTCAGCAAGAACTTTTGGCACTGCCATGTCTCATAGCTTGTTATTTTAACTCAGAGTTAAATAACAGAATGTTTCCTATGCCCTTAATGCAAGCTGGTTATAACCTATACAGTAAATATATATTTATATTGTTTGCAATACTACGTAAATAGTGAGTTCACCGTAGGAGACGACAGCGGTATAATAGCAACACTTGAAGTATGATCTATCCTTTTACATGAGTGGAGTTATTGATTATAGAGAACCTGTTTTATAGCCAACACAGTGACTTCCCTGTGCAGTAATTGTATATATGCTGCAGTTTGCTGAGGACATATGTGATTGCCTGAGAGCAGTATTGCCCTCTACTGTGGTAACCTAATTTCAAATCTGGTGCTTCTGGTTTGTGTTATGAATAAAGTAATTCAGCAGTGCTGCACAAGAATGTGTATGGGAAGAGTGTTAGCTTTCCTTCCTGTTGTGTATTCTGTGTGGAAGCTACTTTACGCATCATGTTTCTTTTTAACCTCAGCCCTAGTCAAATTTATGACAACACTTGTAGGGGTGAAACAAGCAATCTGCAGGTCAGGTTCAATGGAGACAGAACTGGGTAAGTGCACTTACTCTCTTGTAAGCCTTTATTACTAAGTGTTTGTTTTCAAGAAAGAGAAATCCATGCTGCACAGCTTCATTGCAAATTCTGGACTTACAGTTTTTAGAAGATGATGAAACAGGAAGTTTCTATTGGCCAATAAAATGAACAGTTTATCTTTTAGCAGTGGCCTTCATTCAGACAATATTTCTTCTTTTTTTTTGGCCTCTTGGTTAATACACAGTTGTACAGTCTCCAAGGAAGGACTGTTTTTGTTGGTTTTTTAAACAGGAAGCAACAACAAAATTTTGCCTATCCCGATGCTAATGCATGCTCCTCTCAGGATTCCATTTGTTTTGGACACACAATAGGAAGTGCCTGTCCAGATGGGCACTTTGAGAATCAGCCTGTCCCTGTGTTAGGTGACATATCTTTCACACTTGAGGAAAGCCGGTGCTTCACACGCTTGAAAGTGTACACCCTCTTTGGACTTAGAAATCAGGGTTTGAGAATAAAACAAACTCGAATTAAATTGGTTTCATTTTGAAAAGTCAAACCCCATAAGACTTTAATACTTGGGTGTATGCTGATGAAATACCATGACTCTAAAGACTATTAATATTCATAGAAAGTCTGAAATAATTCATGACTTTCTGGAGTAATGTTAGATGATGTACGATGGTCAACAGTATCATTTACACTGAACCTTAAAAATTATTGACAAAGACAAGTTCCTAAACACTGGCTAAACCTTGTATTTGTTGTTATGATTTCTTGGTTTTATACTTCAAGCAGATTTTCAATTCACTCCACTGTATTCAGAGTAATTATTCATTTATTATAGTCAGTTTAGATATGGTAAAGATTAAAGGAGTAAAACAAATCATTTCAGTGACATAGGCTAGTGATACATTGTTATTATTCTGATTTCTTTGCCTCTTGCGTAAGGAAGATTTATAGCATCCATTTTTGAGTGATTCCTTGTTACCATATATTTTTATAGGTATTTATTTGCTAATATAAAGTGTTTTGATAAAGTAAGAAGCTATCTTCCTCGCTCACCATTCCTTTAGGAAATATAAACATTCCTAGAATAAAAGAAAAAAGACTGTAGATTTTAACAGCACAGATATTATACATGCAATAAAATGTATTTGTCTATTAATAAAAAACAAATGTGTAATATGATGCATCACTATTCTAAGATAACTACATGGTTCGATGTTGAGAAATTAATGGCACGAAGCAGATGCCTTCAGTCATCTAGGAAGTGTGGTTTTCCAGTGCACTGCAACTGCATACCCTGCAGTGTGTCATCTCACTTATAAAGGGGTTTTACATGTTTATAAAAATGTGTTAAATATTGGTAAAGTTTATTTTATGCATTATGCATAAAAGTTGTCATTAGGATTTAACAAAGCAGCTTGCAGAGAAAGATTAGAAATAAAATCTCTGTATACAAAAACGATTTGGATGGTTTAGCTAGATGGTTCTGACTTAAAAAAATTAACATTTCACTTACTGTTCTCAAACATTCAGAGAAAGGAGAAAAACAGCACTAACTGAAAAGAGTGAAATATATGTTGTTATAGTAGTGCCTAGTAGGATCACTATTACAGAGGTTCTTTTAGTATTTCCATTATAAATCCTCTTTATTCAGTGTAATATCGTGGTAATTTCAAATCACATTTGGCTTTAACTTGGCAAATAATCTGTCAACTCAGAAATTCAGTTCATTTATATGTATGCATGCATTTATTCTTATATGTGCACAGACTATATCATGTTCACATGTTGCTGATGTATAGATTTTAAAATAAGCAATGATTGTAAAGGTACTTTTTTTTTTGGTCCAGTTTTCCTAACCATCAATTTAAAAGGAGATTACAGATGGGATTTTCAGAAGCACTTAGCATTGCCTTAAATGGTCTCATTTAAGTTAATGGTAAAATGTCTATGACTTAAATTGCAGTGAAGTTAGGTCAATGCTGTTGAAAATCTCACCCCACCCTTTCAAAATATGTTTAGGGATCTAGCTGTAGGTGTGTGGTATGACTTATGGACATAATGACATTTCAGTGGAACTTTGAGGAGATTATTCAGAGCTCTTTTGTGCCTCTGAACGTTCCCTGACTAGATAAAAAGCCTAAAGCACTAGTCTAGGCACCTATATTAGATGTTTAATTGATTCAGTTGGGGGAAGTTGTTTTCCTCTTTAAAAACAAACTTGAAAGGATGCTTTTATGTTGAATCTAAATAAAGAGAAAAGACCCATTATGAAGTGAAGGATGCCGTAAGTAAACAACATGGATGAATGTCATGGCTGGAGTTATATGGCAGTAGTGTAAGTATGAGAGGTGGAGGTATCAATAAGCATGTAGAAGAAACTCACTGACAATAATAAAAAGTCACACTTTTGGCAGCCATACTTTTATTTTTATGATTATATATATATTCTGAATTTTTTTTCCAGTGGCATAACTTTCTTTTTGCTGTATTTTCCTCAACTACATGCATCTGCGCCTAGTTGAGACATTCTCTGTCTTTATTTATACACTTTTTGCAAGTTAGAACAGAAGTTCTCAAAGGTCAGGGAGCTGGAGCACCTCTCTTATGAGGACAGGCTGAGAGAGTTGGGGTTGTTCAGCTTGGAGAAGAGAAGGCTCCAGGGAGACCTTAGAGAGGCCTTCCAGTACTTAAAGGGGGCTACAGGAAAGATGGGGAGGGGCTCTTTATCAGGGAGTGCAGTTGTAGGATGAGGGGTAATGGTTTTAAACTGAGAGAGGGTAGATTTAGATTAGATATTAGGAAGAAATTCTCTACTGTGAGGGTGGTGAGACACCGACACAGGTTGCCCAGAGAAGCTGTGGCTGCCCCCTCCCTGGAAGGGTTCAAGGCCAGGTTGGACGGGGCTTTGAGTAACCGGGGATAGTGGAAGGTGTCCCTGCCCAGGGCAGGGGGGTTGGAACTAGGTGATCTTTAAGGTCCCTTCCAACCCAAACCAGTCTGTGATTCTATGATTCTGCAATTCTATGATTCTATGACAAAACAATGTAATTTTGAGTCAAACTATTCCCTGCTGTTTCTATAAATAGATACGGTGCTAGCTAAAATCATAATAACACCAGAAAAAAAGAATTGTTGAAGCATTTAGTTAAATGTCCAAAAGTAGTTGGGGATTTTTATTCTGATAAACTAGAACACTTCACTTCCATTTATGCTTTGGAACAAGTACAGTTCCTCTGTTAAAAAAAACCAACAAAAACACAGAAGAAAAAGGGCAATTCCAGAAAAGACATCGTTATTAGTCAATGTATTAGATGAGATCAGTGTTGCAACGTTGGTTCTTGGCCTTTATCAAACAGGCCATCAATTTAGAGGTGATTCTTTGCGCTTGTAGCTATAGGCTATTTCTGTATAGGTTCTATATTTCTCTCAGCTCCTAAACTAGCTAGAACAACTGATAGTAGCTGTGGTCACTACATAAGTTTGTGTCAGGTCTCTGGCCTGGATGCTAGGATGGTAACCTTGCTGGGTTGATTATGTAGCATCATCCTAGCTAAACTGCTGATGACATGCCAAAGGGCAGCCACAATGATTACTAGTTGGGGTAGCAGTACCTCTGGGAACATGGATCAGGAGAGGCAGGTCTGCTGTGGTTTGGGAATTCATTTGAGCCAACAGCAGTCTTCTAACCAAGGTGCTTAAGAATGTGCTTTTATGCACACACCAATTTTTTTTTATTTTAACAGAATGTAAGCAAATCCGTAAATAACTGGGTGAGCAAAAGAGGAACTTACATACTTACTTAAATACTGAAAATTAGGTTTGGCTCATTTTAGTCATAAATTGGAGGAATTAGGATTTTGGATTACATTTTGGGTGGTAGGCTTTAACAATTCAGTTTCTCTCAACTGACTCACACTGCAAGGTTTGTAGGTGCTCAGAGTTCATTGCAGTTACAGATTTGCTTTCAATTAGCAGTTATTCAGTACTGTTGCTATCTACTACTGTTACTGCAGAAAATGTTAATGGCTTTCATCTCACTTTCCTGAAAGACATTCAAAGCTGATTATTTGATGAGTGATGTGGCATCACTGAGCTCTTACATGATAGCTTACTGCTTTTTTTGAGCATTTCCCTGTTACTCAGAACTTTATGTTTAAATAAAAGAGAATATTTAAAAATATTCTTAGAGCAAGGACATTTGGGATGAGGATGACATGTAGTTTGGTCTGAGTTTGTAATCTTGCATAATACAGGACACCCTAAAAGATCTGGCTTTAACTTTGTACTTCCTGATGGAAGACTCTCTTCTGTTCCTCATGTCTGCATTGAAATAAAGAACCCAGGTTAGTCTTTCCTGCACATATTGCAGATTTAAAACAACCTATGAACACAACTAATGCAACTTTATTTTTCCTTGGTATCTTAAAGTATATTGTATCATAGCTTGAAATTTCATGTTGGTTTCTTTTGTAAAGATCAAAAACATTATATTGGTAAACTTCAAAGCAAGAAGTTCAGAGGAAATATTTGCTACCCAATACAGTTGCTACCCAGTACTTGAAATACAGTTATCACAGGTCCAGATGGCTTGGAACTGACAGGGGGTCATGAAGTCTTTTACCTTTAGAACACCATTCATATCTAATCTGAAGTGACTGCTGGCTAAACCTCATCCGAATTTAGGCTCATCCTAAATGCTCTGTGGCCTGCAGGAAGCATTCAAATCCAACATTCAAGTCCAGTTTCTGCCACTGTTCAAGCCCAACTTCTGCATTAGCTTCTTATCATTGGCCACTCCTTGCAATTTCCCAGCTATGTGACATTCCAGGATTTTCAGGGATCCCCAGTATAATTAGTTGCAAGGACTACAGAAATTACAATTTTTGTGGGATGCCACATTGCTATGAATTTCCATGGAGATGAGTGCCTGTCATCCCGCAGAACGCTGTTGATCTTCAGAAAATGCCATTCTGGCTACTTTGCTTACTCTTTACAACAAAATGTACTCACTGGAACTAGGATTTTAGGTACCTTTCAGGAAAGTCTGACCTACAGGACTAGGGAATAGTGGTGTCTATATCACAAACCTTTCATTTTCCTGGCCAAGTTCAGTATAATTATGCAAAAGGAAACATCTTCACCATCCATGCAATCATTTATTCCTTTTGTGCTGCTATCAAGAGATCAAGTAGGGAAGGAAATTTACTACATGTGTTTCTATTTTCATGTTTTCTGAGCAAGAAATTACAACATCTGGTAAATAGAGCAGGTTCTTTATACTCATTGTGGACTACTGTGTGAAAATGCTTCGCTGACTTCGGAGGAACACCTATAGATTTATTAGATGTGTTTTGAGAAGTGAATATTTGACCCAGAATGAAAATGATTACTACAAAAGAGATTTCTGAGGAGTAAATGGAAGTTATATGTTATTTGGTCTCTGGAAATCGCAGCTTGCATGGCTGTTTGATCTGACCAATGACGTAATAAATAAGCATGTAGATGTTAAAATGACACAGGCTTGGCAGGCCAGGATGAGCACAAAGAGACTGTGCTACTACTTGTTACCTGTAGGAAGTTTAATTTTCTCATTTCTCTGTTTCCCACGGAATATTGTACACTGCTTTGTTCCTTGGTGTATATGAATTAATGATGGTTTAGTAAGCCATTAATGGTCTTTCTGTATGATTTAGGGTGAAATTTCATATGCTTACTAGATCAACGCTTGACACAATGGAAAAACAATGGGTACATCGATGATTTTTCTGTACTTTTCTGATCCCTTGACCCTGGAGATTGCTGAAGGAAAAAACCGTCTCTAGTATAAATAGAGATAACAGTGCTGAAGTGCTAAGGCTTGGACAATAAGCCCAAGCCAGAGTTGACCTATAGATGAATCCTGTACATTTTATAACTGATAACCATTGTGCTAATAGGAATTATACTAAGTTATAGCAAACCAACTATTCTGATGTAAAAGGTGGGAATACTGAAGCCTGAGCAACAGGCCCTGAACTGAAACTGCTAACTCCGTGTGTAGTCATTAGTGAAATATACATAGAAGACGTAGCTTAAACATCATAAAACATGTCTATGTTGAATGTATCTTTATCTTTCTTTATGTGTGAGCAAGATAACGGAGCCACAGAAACAGTTATCTGACCTTGTGACCTTGCTCATAAATTAATTAGACCAGCAGGGAAACTCCCTTAGCTTCTCCCTTAAGCCCTGGCCAGGCTCTGGGGGGAACCTAATGTGAGATGAAAACCAGACATTTCCGCTTAAAACAAAGGTGCCAGCTATTCTGGCTTACTGATTTTTAGGTATATAAGGCTGGGCCCACTCACAGCGACTTTGGAAGCCTCACCTACGGGTGGACGCACCGTGTAGGATTTCCCACTTGCCGGGACAGGCTCTCCAAATCCTCGCTGTAACCGGGGCTCCCCAGCGACTACGGATCTGGATGATGGTAACGTATGCAAGTGGTGATGGATCTTTCTTAATCACTATTCTCTCTCTCAGGCAGTAATGATCTGATGCATTACCCTGTATTTTCCTATTTGTTTAAGCGCGCTACTTTGTCTTTTCTTACTGTATGTTTTCTATATTATTCTGTTATATTATTTAGTTATTTCTAGTAAATACACCTGCTCTTTTCACTCTGGTGTCTGAGTGTAATTGGTATCCCTAATCAGCAAAACATAAATTGGTGTCAGAAGTGGGATTCGACAAAAATGCCGTTATTTAAATTTAAAGGTAATTTGTCAAGTCCACCAGAAATCCCTGGCTGGGAAAATCCTCCCTATAGTTCGCTGGCTCAGGAGTGGGCTAGGGTCGGAGGACCGTGCGAACAATGGGAGAGCTGGCTGAAAGAAGCCGAGCCATTAGATGTTTTAAATTGTATGAAAAAGATACCTATTGAAAAAGGAAAAGAAATTACAAATTCAAATAAATGGGGATGGGTTTTGTTAACTGCGTACAGAAAACAGCACCAGAGTAGAGAGGTTACTGTTATAGCGCTCCCAGATGGAGCGACAGATGTGTGATTTACAGAGTCAAATAGTGATGTTGCAGTGCCAGAATAAGTTTCTTGCTGATAAGCTGGATACTTATCAGACAGTGGCGGAGAAAGCTGCAGTGCGAGTAGCACAATATAAGTACAAGAAAAGGAGAGGGCGAGTGAATCATAAGAAAGTGCATGCAGTAATTGCAGATGCAGGTGTGCAATGGGACCCAGAGAAATGGGATGGTGATATTTGGGATTCTACAGATTCTGATGAGGCTGGTTCCACAGATGAATTTATAGATGCAAAACCTGTGTGGAGGCGAAAGATAGAAGTGGATCCTAATACTATGCAATCTGTGAGGAAGGATACCATAGAGGATTATACACAGCATGAAGTAAACGATATAATTGAGAGATTTAAGCAGAAACCGGGGGAACCCCTACTCTCTTGGATGGTGCGTTTGCATGATCAGGGAGCTGCAGGGATAACCCTAGATGAAAGAGATTCTAAAAAGTTTTTGATTTTAAGTTCAGATTCATTTGTGCAAGATGCATTTCGAAACAACCATCAGGGTATCCATTTGTTAGCATTGGCTGCTCTGGGATGTGCTACTAAATATCCTACAGAAAATGATTGGCCGGCATCTGACCGTCAGTGGTATACTTTGAGAGATTGTATACAGCGAATGAAAGAGGAAGGGATGAAAGCAGCTATATTTTTAGGAAACACTGACCTTTTCATGCAGTATCCTTTGTCAGTCACTATGAGAAACAGAGTGATTAAAACTGCTCCACCAGCATATAAAAATGTAATTATGACCCTCCTCATTAATGAAACGGGGAACCCCCTCAATGAAGTAATTGAAAAGGTGCAACAATTGCGTGACCTTGGAGAATGGGGCCCCCGAGGGAGTGCAGGGAATCGGGACATTCGAGGCAGCTCCAAGAGCAGTGAAAACAGGATTTGTCGTAAGGAAATGTTTACTGCTTTACTAAAAGATGGTATGTCCCGTGAAAAAATAGATGGAATTTTGACTCCAGAAATGTGGAAAATATATAAACAGAGAGGGTTGAATAAACCCGGCAAAAAGGTGCAATATTCACAGGCAAAAAAGGCAGGGACAACTCAGCCTACGGCGCCACCTCTTCACCCTCAACGGGACCTTCCATCTGCTCACGGAGGGCCCCCCGTGAGTGGATCATCGGTTCCGGGGGCAAAAGAGGATTGGGCACCGTTCTCTGACTTGTACCCTTTACAGGAGGCAAGGGAGGTGAGTCAACATTATGATCAGCACAAATGAATTAATGGCCAAGCTCCAGTGCATTGGGTACGAAAGGACCGACGGCCCCATGTGGAGCTTAAAATTTTCTGGAACAACCGATCCCCACAAACTGTAATTGCTTTAATTGACACTGGAGTGGAGGCCTCTTTAATTTTTGGAAACCCAAAGAAGTATAGGGGACAACCTGTAGTTATTACTGGGTTGGGAGGAAAACAAATTGAAGCAGTGCAAACAAAAATAGAAATGAAAATAGGGAACCTCCCAAAGCGATTATACCCGGTAATGATTGTTCCTATTCCTGAATATATAATTGGTATAGACATTTTAAAAGGTCTGACTTTAAATCTCTCTGATGGTCAGTATCAATTTGGAGTCAGATCCTACATTAGTGCCAGACCTGTTACAGTTGGCAAAGTAAAAATACCTCCTGTGCAGATCCCTGCTGTAACTAAGTTGGTTACGGCGAAGCAGTATAGAATTCCAGGAGGACATGAAGAGATATCACAGACAATTAAAGATTTATTAGATGTAGGAGTTTTAAAACCAACCACCACTGCTTGGAACAATCCGATATGGCCTGTCAAGAAAAGTGATGGATCCTGGAGAATGACGGTGGATTTTAGAGAGTTAAATAAACACACTCCACCGCTCACAGCAGCTGTGCCAGACACTGTCACTTTAATAGAAAGGGTGCAGAAGCATCCAGGAACTTGGTATGCTGTAATAGATTTAGCTAATGCATTTTTTACTATCCCAATTGCAGAAGAGCACTGGGACCAGTTTGCTTTCACGTGGCAGGGCCGGCAATACACTTTTACCAGATTACCACAAGGGTGGTTGCACAGCCCCACTATCTGCCATAGAATTATAGCTGAACACTTAGACGAAATACAGCTGCCTCCTCACACACAGCTAAGTCATTACATAGATGATATTTTGATTCAAGGAAATAATGAGGAGGAAGTACAACAAGTTCTTGAATTAATAGTAGATCATATGAAACAAAAGGGGTGGGAAATTAACCCTGAAAAAATCCAAGGACCGTCTCAGACAGTGAAGTTTCTGGGAATTCAGTGGCATTGCGGGCATCGAGAAATACTGCCTAAAGCCCGACAAAAGATTTTGGATTTTGCTGTACCACAAAATAAAAAAGAAGCTCAAAGATTTATTGGGTTATTCGGTTTCTGGAGGCAACACATTCCCCACTTAGGACAAATTTTAACCCCCTTGTATAAGGTGACAAGGAAAAAATATGAATTTGAATGGGGTGATGAACAGCAAGCTGCTTTTGAGTTAGCTAAAGAAGCCATTCAAAAGGCATTAGATTTATGGCCCCTGCAGGAAGGGGAGGTAGAATTGAATGTGTCAGTAAACAAATCCCATGCTAACTGGAGTCTGTGGCAGAAACAGGGAAAGAAAAAAGTTCCTTTAGGATTTGGGGGCAGGAAGCTGCCAGAGGCAGGAAACAATTATACTCCTTTTGAGAAACAATTATTAGCATGTTATTGGGCATTAGTTGAAACGGAACAGCTCACAATAGGCCATGAAGTGGCTCTCTGTCCTGAGATTCCTATCATGCAATGGGTTAAAAGTTCTCCAAAAACTCATCGAATTGGGCATGCTCAGGAATCAAGCATTATAAAGTGGAAATGGTATATTCAAGATAGAGCAAAGATAGGAGTGGGTGGAATAGCCACCCTCCATGAGCGAGTGGCTACTATTCCCACAGAGGATCAGGAAATAAACCCTGATTTTACAGCTGAACAGGAATCCCCAGTACAGTGGGGAAAGGCTTTGGACCAGTTAGAACCCTCTGCAAAGGAACATGCCTGGTTTACTGATGGATCAGCAAAGTACATAGGAGGGAAAAGGTTTTGGAAAGCAGTAGCCTATCATCCTCATTCAGAAAAATTTTTAGAAACTACAGGAGAAGGAAAAAGCAGTCAGTATGCTGAATTGTATGCAGTGTATATGGCTTTGAGACAAGAAGACCTAGGTGAATGTCATCTATATACTGACTCTTGGTCAGTAGCTAATGGATTAACAACTTGGCTGCCGACATGGGTAGCAAAGGACTGGAAAATATATTCCAAAGAAGTCTGGGGAAAAGAACTGTGGAAAGATATTTGGGAAATAATACAGAGAACTAAAGTTACTGTGTTTCACGTAGATGCTCATAGTAACACTGACACTCTAGAAAGACTTTATAACTCTGTTACAGATAACCGGGCAAAGATTTCCCAAACTGGATTGGAGTTCCCTCAGAAGGAGGATCATGAAGGCTTGGTGAAATGGGCACACCAAAAGTGTGGGCACTCAGAGAAAAAGCCACTTATAGGTGGGCTCAAGATCGTGGCATAGTAATGTCACTTGATATGATTAAAACCATAATTGCTCAGTGCCCTGTGTGCCAGCACACTCATAAACGCCCGATACCACATGTGATAACTGGGGAGAGGGAAGTTGCCAGGACAAATTTGGCAAATGGATTATGTTGGACCCCTACCCCAAGATCGAGGGTGCAAATACATTTGCACAGCTGTAGATACTTACTCTGGATATTTGATTGCTCATCCCTGTAAGAGGGCCACCCATCATAGTACTATTTGTACTATAGACCTAATAATTTTATACTATGGAATTCTACTACAAATTCAAACTGACAATGGCTCTCATTTTCGAAACAAGTTTGTACAGCAATATGCTGAACAACAAAATATTCAATGGGTTTTTCATATACCATATTACCCACAAGCTGCTGGATTGATTGAGCGAATGAATGGGTTGCTAAAAGAGTAATTGAGAAAATTGGGGGATGGGAACCTATCCTGATGGAGGACCCATCTCACAGATGCATTGCATGTTTTCAACAACAGGCCTATTGGGGAAATGGAAACCCCCTTAATGCGTATGACTACACCCAATCTGCAAATAAAACCTTTGACAGTAAATGAGACTCTAACTTACTGGGAAATTGTCCCAGGTGCCTTGGCCCCTTATCGGGCCACTCCAGAAGCTGCAGGGTTAGATCTTTATGCATTAAAATTGACAAAAGTGACCCCGAAACAGATAAGGGTCATAGATACTGGTGTAGGAATTCAGATTCCTACTGGACATTTTGGACTAATAACAGCTCGCTCAAGCCTAGCCCTGAAAGGTGTTCAAGTCATGGGAGGGGCGATTGATGCAGATTATCAAGGTGAAATTAAAGTAATCTTGTTGAACAACAGTGATCAAGATTTGACTATTCAACCCCGTGACCGAGTAGCACAATTGTTGATACTACCGGTTTTGCAAGCAGGGATAAAGAAAGGGGATCCACCCCCAGTCACCACAGTCCAAGAAAGTAAGGGGTTTGGATCAACAGATATTAATAATGGAGCCAAAGTATGGGTCCAAAGGCCAAGCGGCCCCCCTGAAGCGGCTGAAGTAATAGCCACGGGGAAGGATAATACCATTCTGTTTATGAAACCTGGGCAAGAAAAATGGGAATATGTCCCTGCAACAAAATGTTATTTGCGAGAATAACTAGATGGTATAGAATTTTGTTTTATAGATCCTACACGATTGAATCTACCTGTCTACCCTTCGGGAGAGGATATTATCCACGTAACCTGATCTAAGAAACTGATCTTCGAAGAACAGAAGATATAAGGACAATGAAATTGTTGTTGGTATTACTAATTAGATGCTGTTATTGTAATCAAATTGCAAATTGGGAAAACAGGTTCTTGTCCCTCGGAGAAACAATAGCAAAAATATTCAACCTGCGCAACTGTTGGGTCTGCGGGAGCCCAGGCGGATTTGAGGACTGGCCTTGGACAGCCCAACCGGTGTCACCTAGATGGTGGATCAGCACGCGAAGCGACGTACACGAAACAACAGGATTTTGGACTGATGACAGCGACCCTTGGCGACTGCATTTTCCCGGAAAAGGTCTTTTCTGTCTCAGTCGGACACGAGAACATGGGGTTCAAATGGGGAAAAGTGTTTGTGAATGGACCTTGTCTCTTGGGTTTGATTGTTGGACTCCTAATTGTCCTCCTTATAATTGTTTTAAATATCGGAACAGATGGAATCAAACACATGTTAAACTCACTAATGGTAGCTGGGTAAGATGTTCTTACCACAAGTATAAGTACGATTTTGAAGGCTGTAAAGCCGTAGGACAGGACGGTTTCTTTGACCACCTATTTCTGAGCTGTCCCAGAGGTAACTCTACAAGTAAAACTCATGTCGTCCGAGATTATCAGTGGAAGTGGCAACACCAAAATGGCACCCGAACTCATTTTAGTACGTTCTGGTCCAAATCTAACAAAACATCTCGGGGATGTAATTGCAAATGGAAATCCCCTGTGGGAGCCTGGAGATGCACCTATTGTGATTCTTATGGTGCATCCACTGTGGTCGGAGGACCACTAGGCCCAGGAAGCACATTATATTTTGACCCACCAATTGATGATGAAATCTGGGAAGGTCCCTTTGCCAATGGAACTTGGGCTTTAAAGGGACATTATTGGATTTGTGGCCAACATGCTTATCGGAGGCTACCCCCAAATTGGTCAGGAATATGCTATATAGGATACATCCGACCCCTATTCTTTCTACTGTCACAAGATCAGGGAAAGGGGCTTGGAGTCAAAGTATATGATGATTTGGTTAGAGAAAAACGGTCCATTGACACTTCCATAACTAGGGGAAGTGCTCAAAAATGGGTACAGGATGAATGGCCACCTGAAAGAATCATAGAACATTACGGTCCAGCTTCTTGGAATCCTAACGAAATAATTTCAGGTGCCAGGGAACCCATTTATAACTTAAATCGAATAATTCGGTTACAAGCCGTTTTAGAAATAATAACTAATCAAACAGCTATGGCTCTTGACCTTCTGGCTGACCAATCCACTCAAATGAGGAATGCGATTTTTCAGCATCGCATGGTCTTAGATTATCTGTTAGCAGAAGAAGGTGGGGTTTGTGGGAAACTAAATGAATCCACTTGCTGTTTACAAATTGATGACAATGGGAAAGTAGTAAAACAAATAACTCAAGAGATGAGAAAACTAGCTCATGTACCGATCCAAACATGGAAAGGCTTGGACCTGGATCCGTTCTCATGGCTGCCAGGGGGTCCCTGGATCAAACGTGCCCTTTTCTTTTTCCTTTGTGCTGTTGCTAGCCCAGTGTTTATTCCTTGCTTAATCCCTTGTGGTATACAGTTGATTAAGCGTGCAGTAACAGAAATGCAATTTGTAGTTGTACCTGACAAGACATCATCAATTGATGAACGAGAACTAATGTCACTAACCATAGAGATGGTTTGAGAGCCATGATTCACCTATAGGTCAAAGGACCGAATGAAGTGCTAAGGCTTGGACAATAAGCCCAAGCCAGAGTTGACCTATAGATGAATCCTGTACATTTTATAACTGATAACCATTGTGCTAATAGGTATTATACTAAGTTATAGCTAACCAACTATTCTGATGTAAAAGGTGGGAATACTGAAGCCTGAGCAACAGGCCCTGAACTGAAACTGCTAACTCCGTGTGTAGTCATTAGTGAAATATGCATAGAAGATGTAGCTTAAACATCATAAAACATGTCTATGTTGAATGTATCTTTAACTTTCTTTATGTGTGAGCAAGATAACGGAGCCACAGAAACAGTTGTCTGGCCTTGTGACCTTGCTCATAAATTAATTAGACCAGCAGGGAAACTCCCTTAGCTTCTCCCTTAAGCCCTGGCCAGGCTCTGGGGGGAACCTAATGTGAGATGAAAACCAGACATTTCCGCTTAAAACAAAGGTGCCAGCTATTCTGGCTTACTGATTTTTAGGTATATAAGGCTGGGCCCACTCACAGCGACTTTGGAAGCCTCACCTACGGGTGGACGCACCGTGTAGGATTTCCCACTTGCCGGGACAGGCTCTCCAAACCCTCGCTGTAACCGGGGCTCCCCAGCGACTGCGGATCTGGATGATGGTAACGTATGCAAGTGGTGATGGATCTTTCTTAATCACTATTCTCTCTCTCAGGCAGTAATGATCTGATGTATACCCTGTATTTTCCTATTTGTTTAAGCGCGCTACTTTGTCTTTTCTTACTGTATGTTTTCTATATTATTCTGTTATATTATTTAGTTATTTCTAGTAAATACACCTGCTCTTTTCACTCTGGTGTCTGAGTGTAATTGGTATCCCTAATCAGCAAAACAAGTGCCAAATTGAGTAACAGCTGCTGAAGAACTGCTCTACTAACCATGCCGAAGAGATATTTCTTGTTCTTGCTGTGTTTCTTCTTTGGCCTGTTCTGCATAGTACCCATGTACTGAGATGAGGTGATCTAGGTCTTGTAGTGGTCTGAGGAGCCTCTGATGACAAGGAAGTTTTCAGCCATGTATTAAGATAGTCTTTATGTCCCCTTTGCACTGCTGGCATAATATAAAAGGAATGTAAAAATATCTGAAAGTGATGTTATTTTGGTCTGGTTTTCATAAAACAGAATTGCATTCTCTGCTTGAACTATTTTATTTTTATTTTTCATTTCTTAGTTCTTCTGCTAATCAGAGATTTTTGTGTTTCGCAAAAGAGAGAAACTTGCAGCAATCAGTGTTGTGTCTTCCAACATCTTTTCTTTGTGAAGTAGAATTATTGCCTAACAAAAAGCAGAGATTGCCCTCAACTACTACAGACTAGGACATCAGTGGTCAAATGAGGTCTTGGCAGTTTGCTGTAGAACAGGCTGCCTAAAATTCTGGATCATTTGTCTTCCCCATCATCACACATCTTGTAAAAGAGCTGGTGAACATTATAGACCCCAAAAAGCACAAGGAAATAGGTTGATAAAAAAACCCAACATGAGTACATTATGCAATTGTTGGGTGTTAATTTTGATAGTATTATAATCAGCTTTCTGGTTGCACCACAATAAATAGAGACTCAGAGTCAAAAATAGCAAAATCGATTTTTCCTCTTTTTGCAGGCATGGATATGTGAGAATGATTTCTTTATAGAAACCCATGACTAAGGGAAGGAAGTGATGAGGTGAAAATGGGCAGATACTGATTCTGCTCTGGAGGGTACTGTTTTTAACATTGAAATATTGCTTTTCATTTGATGTTCAAGAACAGTATCTTTTGGAGGGGTACTGGCACTGTGTGACTGAAGTTAATACATCTAAGTGTGTCTGAAATCACAGTCCAGTAAAACAAACATTAACTTCCTACATTTACATATCCAGCTAGTGGGGTTAGTAACAAGGTGAAGACTAAATGCAGCTCTGATCAGAGAACAAACCATATTCAATAACAACAGAAGGAATAGAACGATTGTTGTAGGCTCATGGTTGTGTCATAACTGGAATATTGTGCCCCTGTAACAGTAATTTTGGTTCCCCAGACCATTTCCATCAATGTATCTAGCAAGAAACGTCTTGCCCAGTTCTGCATCCTTTCTTTTGTGGACACAAAATAAAAAGAAAATCCAGTACACATGGACAAAAGAAGTTGCAGCCAAAATGTGGTACTCTTGATTTTTTCCAGCAGAACATGTAAACTAATCACTGCTAGATCAGTCTAGGGTAACCCATGGACAGAGTTTCAGACTAATATGTAATTCTTAAGCTGTTGGACTTCAAGGAGGCAGCTGTTTGTGTCTCTTTCCACAGACCAAATATGATTTGTCTGTACTACAGGAGCGCACTTGGCTTATATGTATTACAATGAACTGTATACTAAGAATATTACAGGCTTTTGCCTTGTATCTACTTTTGCCTTGTATCTAGTAGGTGATGTAAATGCTAAGCTATCTGTTGAATTAAATGAGGTTAGGGTTGCCTCGTGGTTTATATTACAGACCACCTACCTGATGTTAAAACACAAATCAGTAGCAGCATGAATGACTCAGTGAGCAAAGTTGCTATTAAAGCATTTGTGCATTAATGGTTTCTATCTGTAATCCATATTACATGATGATGAGAAAAGTGAGGTGAAACAGAAGATTAATGAAAACAATCAATGGTAATTTTTGTGCTTTTACTAAATAAGAGTCAATTTATAGCTTCAGTGTTGAAATCAAAGTAATGTTAAATCTTAAACTAGAACCAGGCCTATGGTATTGGAATGACTCTCTCTGCATGTTGGTCTCTTAATCCACTTGGAGTGCCTTCCAGGGCTGGAACAGTTTTCAAAAGAGTCAATTTCTCCATAGCATGTTACTTTTTTGTAGGAAAGGAAATATCTAGTTACTGTAACAGCAACAGCACCTATCTTGGAAGTCGCTGATACTATTTTTCTGTCTGCAATCTGCAGTAAACTGATTCTAGATTTCAGAAAAAATGCTGCAGAAATATATTTCTTTTTTAATTTCTACTGTTCTTTCAAATGGTGGTTTGCAGAATGCATCTGGGTGTACAGCTAATGACCCATGAGCAATAAGCAACTCTTTAAGTAAAATGCACTATGAAAAAGCTTTTACCAAACAGCATTTTAATATTTTAAATAGATTTTCCATTGCAGGCTCTTTGTAACTGGATTAGTTCTCTGATGTGTTCTGACAGAGCTGTTGTTAGGGATACTCCATTAACTTTGTCTGTCATCTTATTTTCCCCAGTATCCAGCATAACACCCTTATATTTCATAATTTGTATTGCTATCAGTGCTGATTTGTAAATGTGCAAATTATAATTAACAACGGCCACTACTTCTATTAAATATTAAATCATTCTTGCAGCCTATATTTTCCACAGCAGGTGGAGCCCTGTGGTATGCAAATAGACTGTCCTTAAGTAGTCAGCAGTTTTTACCAAAATTTTGGCTTTAAAAATGCTTTTTTTGTTGTTTGCTTTATGTTTTCTATAGCATTTAGGTTAATATTTATTCACTGCAGAATCCCTTTCTCCCCATAAGAATTTCATGGACTATGACATTCTAGCACTGAGGTTTTGTTTCACTTCATTAATAGCTCCTTAATCATATAGCTTGCTTGTAAAGTACAAACGCTTGTTATTTGTACTTATGCTGCAGTATTGCATAAGAGGCATTTAGTTATATTTTAATATGTATAGCAGAAGCAAAAATGCTGGGTACACCAACATAGTTTTTAATTTGAAAACCAATCTACGTGCTCAGTTTTTTTTCCCAGAATAAGCAAAAGCATTTATGGTTTTATATTGTGTCTTAAACATTCCATTAAATGTCATCAGCTGATTCAGGAAAATGTATTGCAGAAATACTAGAGAACTGTAAAATGTGTAAATGTAATGAATGCTCAGGACATAGAAGGGATTGAAAGACCAACATTTATCAGGTAACTATAAAACAGCAAGAAACATTGATAGAACATTACATTTTTATAATATGTAGTACCTTAAGCATGAAACTCTTATTTTTGGTGTTTACTGCTGTGCTGTTTTATTAAAGAACACTGATCCAGAATTAACATAGCCTTTCTAACATCGAGAGGAATCTGAAAGGCAAGCAGTGTTGTTCAGGAAATGGTTTCACTATCCACCTGAGCAATTGCAAATGAAGATTTTTCAAATGATTGACTCGGAGATTGTATCCTAAATAAGGGCAACCCAGATTTTTTCCACATTTTTAAATGGACACAGGAACATAGAGCTCGAGGACATTAACTGCCACATTAACCAAAGAGTAATGAAAACTCTGAATGAACATTTCAGTGAGCTGAAATGGCCTCAGCGATATAGAAATGAATTGTAACAAGTTAGGGTCTTGTCTTCCTGCCGTTTTAGTAGAGTTGGAATTAGTGTGCTATATGGGATCAGCAGCAGTAAGCAACTGGATTGGAGTATCCTGGACTCCATGCTGTGAATGCACATTGGTAGCGTGATACCTCTTATAACTCTGAGGTACCATTTACTCATAAGTATTAACCTATTTTAAACTCAAGTTTTAAGTGATGCTGGGATAGAATTCTGGGCCAGATTACCAGCTAGTCTGAGCAGGAGCAGCTCTGGCCACTCAGAGCCTTTATATCTACCAGGAAGGTACTTTTAGGTACACACCATAGGAGGAGGAATTCAGATAACAGGGCAGGACCTGGTGCTAACCATTTGGGAACAGTTATTGTAATTTAAAAGATGTTATTTGCACAATGAGAAAGTAAAAGACATGTTTGCTTCTCATTCAGATTTATAAGCTTTATTGTTAATGTTAAGAAGAAATGTGATTTGAAGGATGCTGCAGGTATGTCTTCAAAAAGGAAAAATAAGTTTTAAAAAGTGAGCAGCGAGCAGAGGAGAATTTCTATGGGTGGGCTTCTGTTTGACATCCACACCATGGCAGGCAGGAGAGCATAGGTAGACTTTAAACAAACCAACGGAAGTACTAGAAGCAGTCTGCTTGTAGCAGCCTGGAACTGTGTATAGGCTGACTTATGTGTTAACCAAGCAAATTAGTCTCCACAGAACTTGGGCCTGATAGAACAGCATTTTCATCAAGAGCCTTCAGTCATTGCTTTCCTAGAAATCTGCTGTTATACACCCAGGATAGTCTTGATGTCTTTGATGTTTCTGTGTAATTTCTATCACAAAGAGAGGTTCAAGGAGGCAGAATTTTGACCAGTTTATTGAAATGAAAAGGGTGCATGTATAAGGGTCCTTCTACCAGAGTCAGGCTAATATTTGACATGAACAGTTTATTGACTGAAATATCTAAAACGTTTTCTTGTGCAAGGAACTTCATAGGAACTTACATGGGCTTTCAAAGATTTTTCACTCCAGAAACTTTTGTGCTGTGCCTAGGAAATAGTTGTATCCTTCTCTTTATTTCCTTATAATGTCACACTGCAACTGCTGTTACTCACATGCACAACATGGAACTAATCACTCCCTCTGCTTTGAACTCCAGTGCACCCTAGTAGTTCTACACTCACTGCACAGCTTTGCCCCTTGGCTTTTGGCATCAGATCTGCTCTTTGAGTCTAACTGTTTAGACAGCTCAGGCAGCTGGGCACGGTTGCACTTGAGCATGTCCACTTTTGTAAAACGGGCCTGATAATTTTCATGTGTGCAGGACGCTTGATACTGATGTATTTGGTGCCTTTCAGTGAAATATATCATTGATGAAGGTGTTGGACTGTACATAGATATAGATATAATCTTCCAGCATACTCCCCTCCCTCTGAAGCCAGAGTTCTGGTACGTAGTACCTCCGAAAATCTGATATATAGTGGTTAATGAAAGAATTTACAGGCAATTGAATGTCTCTTAATATCAGATCAAAGGAAGACATCAGGGAAGAGAGCCTACTTTCTTTAGGTTCAGAAACACAGTTGAGTGAAAGCCATTAGACTATTCCTGTTTAGATTCAGAGGAAATCTTCTCTGGAGAAGCTAAGGAAACATGAGCATATTTTAGTCAGTCACTGGTATCCCAGTTAAGCCTTATTTAAAATCTGTCTAAGGAGGAACGGATATTTTGTCTTTGAAACTGTAGTATTTTTCTTCTCTACGAGTATCTAGTTAGGAGTATTTTAATTATGTTGAACAATTTAAATGTCTATATTTCTTCATTCCTTTCAAGAAACCTCACTGTTCTCAATGTGGGAGATTTGGATGTTATAAATTCTCCAGAAAGCACTCTTTAAATACCAATTTGTGTATCTTTGAGGCTTAAAATAAAAGCTTTGGTAAGGGCTGTGCACCACTACCCTTGAAATCATTCAGTGCTTTTTGGAAATAATCAGTTATTTCAGATGGGCAATCTACAGGAATTTACAATGAGGAGAAAGAGAAGCAGGACTCCCAAGCATTCATTCCCCACCCCCAAATCCTGAAGCTTGGTTCCTTCTCATCAGTGCAGTGATCGGGAAAGCTTACAAAAATTAGGAGAGATTTTAGCAGTCATGGGTAGTAGTGGTGAATGTAAGAGGAGATGGTCATTCCACAGCGGCTACCTGTATGACTTTGGGTGAGATTCATGGTCTCAATTAGGAGCCTCAAGAACTCAACATTAGATCTCCTGGTTGCAGCTGGACCCCAAAGGATCTTGTCTGTAGTCTCTTAATCATACCGTGCCTCCCCATCCTTGTCTATTCTTATTCAAATATAAGAACTTTGCTTCTCCACACAGTATAAAATGGTGGCAGTGTTTTGGCTTTCTTCCACCCCTGCAAGGCAAATTCATTTACAGTCTTACTGTATCTTTTTGTGACCAAAAAAAAGGAATATCTGGGGGAAAAAAAGTTAGTGGAACAGTATTTAGAATTCTGGGACTCCTAGAGTAGACCAGGGCAGATCTAAACATAAATGTTTAAATTTTTGAATTTTACAGCTAAATCAAATACAGTTGAAATTAAGAAGACCTACAGAAACAGGTTACAGTATGAAAAAGCATTTCACTAGAACACATCTAATCGTAATACAGTTAAACACGGGGTTTAGGATTCTGATCTCCAAGGCTGAAATTCTTTTTTTTGGTAAATGTAATATTAAAAGCATGGAATACAACATAAAGATCCAATTTACTAAGGGGACAATTTTATAGTGGTGTAGAATTTTACATCTGGTAGTAGTTCAGTTATTATGAACTTTAAATTATTACCTTTGCCTGCAAAGTAAAAAAAGAGAGTTAATTGCCCAAGCAAAGTGAATGCATAGTTTCAGTCAGGTGAAGTATTTTGAACTGTCGACAAACTTCATTTTTTTCATGTTGGTTAAAGCTATGCGTTTGTTCTAAGTGATGATGGTAATGAACTGTGTTGAGATCCAGAAGACATTACAAGGGCAGAAACTCATTATTCCTTGTTTTGGACATACTGTTTGAAGAGTTTCTAAAGTGGCCTAGATTTTGATCAGGAATTTTCAAATTTGAGAATCTCTGAGCTCTACTTAAAGAGCGTGGTTGTTGCATCTGTGGTAAATTCTATCATACAGCGTTTTCATTTAATTAGATTGTGAACTCTCAATGACTTCCTGAGAGTAAATTTTCTTGAGAGGAGAATTAGAAAACATTAGATGAGGTAAAGGACTTGAGAATACTTGTCCAGAAGAGATTGATAAGAACATAACTAGGACAGCTGTGAGCTGTGCTTTAAAATTGTAAATGATGCTAGTAAGTGATTTTCACTTCTGATTTTAAATAGTCTCAGAAATTGTCTTTTACCAAAGCTTCTTTGAATTACTTTGTTTAGTAATCAGAACCACTATATGTGAAGCATTCTGGAGCACATTACATAAAAGGAGAGGGTGAGAGTTGGATTTGCTGGTTTAAGAAGAGAAGGCTAAGGGGATATCTTATTGCTGTCTGCAGCTACCTAATGGGAGAATCTAGAAAAGACAGAGACAGACTCTTCTCAGAGATGCACAGTGACAGGATTAAAAAGGCAACAGACAAAAGTTAGAATACAAAACATTCTCATTATATATAAGGATTTATTTTTTTTTTAATGAGAGCAATCACATACTGGCACAAGTTACCTTGAGAGGTTGTGGACTCTGCTTACTTGTGGATATTTAGAGCTTGACTGAACCTTGTCTTGTTGACTCTGCTTTGAACAGGGAGTTGGATGAGATGACCTTCTGTGGTGCTTTCTAGCACAAACTATTCTATGGTTCTACTCTGTACTGTATCTGGAGTTTCAAGAGAGAGTGTTAGCACATTCAAACTCTTTCAAGACTCAGTTTTGCAAATCCTCTTCCTTTTCTTCTAGGCACGTATCAGCATTTAGGGACCGGCTGAGGTGTACAGATTGTGCAGGTAGTGGTTCTGTAAACTACCTAGAAGATAGACTGCTATACCTGGACCAGGTTTTAAGACTACACAATAAGCTGGAGAATAATGGAGGATGAGGGACAAGGAATGGGAGAAGACTCTCTAAGCAGAGCAGACATCACTGATGCCCCTAGGTCTAGCAATCCACTCCGAAGCAAGAGGAGCCTCGCTAGCAGTTCTGTCCCTCCTAGTGACATGAGGCAGGATGGTGTAGAGCAGGAAGCAGGCCTGGTGCAGTAATCACAGTGATACAGTAAGGAGGTCTGAGTGGAAGGAACCCTCCTGGAAGTTGCGTAGAGGGAAAGGCCTTCCTTAAAGGCCTCTGGGAAGAGCCTCTTATGAGAATAAGGGTGGCTGATTTGTTTCCTGGCTACTAATATAGTTTCTAAGAGGCAAAATTACCTTTAGTGAGTGTTCATAGTGCATAGCCAGCCAAGATAACTGGCAAACAGCTCAACCACAAGTGACCATCATTAAAAAGGGGATGATTTATGTTTTAATGCTATTGGTGATGTCCAGGTCACCACTTAAACATTCACTTTCCACTGATCAGAAGAGGCATTAGTTGTGCAGATGATAACACCAACCGGATAGTCAGCTGGCCCAGCTCTTCCCTATGCAGCGAAGATGAGAAGAAATGAGACCTTGAAGCCTAGAAATATTAGTAACAACAGATTAGAAGTACTAGACAATACTTACTCTTCCTCAAGAAATCAGAGGTCCAGCTGTGATGGTAACTCAGAAAAATCTTCCCCAAACCTTTTCCAACTTTATTCCAAAATGATGTGCTAGATTTTCAGGTTTTCTGTAGATATAGAAAAGGGTACTTACTGTGTTTTCTGCTGTTTGAATGATGTAGTGGCCTGATTTACTCTGTTGGGCAATGCTGAGTCTTTTGATTGATGTTTCATTGAATCATAAGGTAACTCATTGACTGTTGTCCAGTGGATAGAAGATTCACACTGCAGGTGCTCAAGCTGCCATAAAATGCCATTATAAATATATGCAAAAGCTCCACTTCAGTGTTACAAGAGTGCATAACTAAAATATTATTAATTTTGTTTCATTTTTGAAGGCATTTTAATGAAGGCAACCTCAGTTTACACTTCCTTTGCCTTTAGAAGACCTGACATCTGATCAAGGGCAGATGCTGGGAGACAAGCAGTCAAAAAGATTTCTGGAGGGTGGCAGGGATAACTTTTTGATACAGGTATTGGAAGAGCCAGCTGGGGTGATTCGCAGCTGGATCTGCTGCTTTTCACTAACAAGGAAGGATTGGTTGAGGATGTGATAATCAATGGTAGCCTCGGATGTAATGACCATGAAATAGTGGAGTTCAAGATCCTGAGGGCAATGAGGAAGGAGAGTGGCAGAGTGCAGTCCCTGGACCTTAGGAGAGTCAACTTTGGCTGATGAAGGAAACTAGTGGTCAGATCCTGTGAGACGCAGCTCTGAAGAACAAACATGCTCAGGAAAGGTGACAGGTTTTTAAGGATAGTATTATCCAAGCACAAGAGTGTCCATCCCAATACTCAGAACAAATGGATGTATTGGCTAAGCAGGGAACTAATGGCAGAGGTCCAAAGTGCAGGTGTTCCTCTGGTAAGACCCTGAAGATGTCTGCATGTTTTTTTAAGAGACTAATGAGTAGATTTTTCTGGCATAGTGGAAAAGAATAATCTAACTTCATGGAAGGGTCTGGCCAAACTGTCTGGTGGTCAGTTCCTGCAAATTCTGTAGACAAATCTAGGCACTCCATCTGTACCACTTTATGTTCTCAGTTGACTCTGCAACATACCACTCTGTGTTATTCCTTAATTTTGTTTGCTTACTGAGAGCTATACTTCTGTACCATGGAATACTAGGTAATGTGAAAATGAGCGAGATGACAGAGGCTGCGTTTCTTCCAGACTGGAAGGAGAACTATAACAATATAAGCCCTGCTGCTCTGCAAAGTCCTTACACTGGGCACAACTGCACTGCCACTGTTTTAAAGCTTCTGTATTTTAAGCTGTTGCAACCTACTTTGCATACTATTGAAAAGCAGTTACACTTGTTGGTTTTTGCCTTGAATGCTAGGTGGTATTGTCAGCCAAGCAACTTGCACTATTAGCTTTGTGACATTAGGAAGACATAAAGTATATGGTACAAATCCTGTGGGCCAAATACATGATAATGGTACTGTTCAAACTGAATCCTGAGTGCTTTGCAGAAACAATCAGGATTTGGCCCTACTTGCCCTTAGTACAATTTTGTCCTCTACCCACTAAGCATTTTATGGGATGTAAATTATTTACTTCTATTCATCCAATTCACGAGGTACGCCTATATCTGTGAAACAGATTTTTTAAAAAAATATAGCACAGTTCATAATCTGTATTTAAAAAAAAAGAAAAGCATCCATGTATTAGGCCATCAAGAGTCAAAAGCATAATTTGAAATGATAAACATATCCATTTTAAGTTACACATTACTTTGCATAGTTAATATCACTATAATTAGTCATAGTTCCTGTAATTTATTGAAAAAGATGCTCAGCCCCTCTAGTCTACTACAGTGATGAATGTTGGAAGTGCAACTTTGGAAGCAGGAATCAAGAAAATTAGTAACAGTTGGAGAATTAGCATGTAAATCAATAATATCCTTTCTCTTGCATCTTGAAAACTGAGGGTATACATCACACACTGCATAACGAAACGGAGGGCAAAAGTTAGAATTGTAACCTCCTTTACTTTACTAGGTCTGCTTTTACTGCAAGAACTGTTTAAAATCGTTTCAAACGTTAGAGTAAATCTCTAGTAAATATTTAAACTATCTATAACTAGTCACAAATAAATTAAGTTGATTTTATGCATTCTCTCTAATTAGAAGGGCACAGCATTTGTTGAAACGTGATTAGTATTATTCATTAAGCAAAAAATTCTCATTTGTATCTTATTATCACTATTCTGCATAAACCAACACAATTTGTCATGAACTCCCTCATTTGCTGTATCCTCAAAAAGCAGACTATGCTTATTTTTCATTTGGACAGTGGAAAATCAAGCCAGGTGTTTGGCAGCACCAGAGTGTTCAGGTGTAACTGTGCCAGTGATGGTACATTACTAGCAGCGTGGATGAAGAATGAGGCACGGAGAATCTTGGGACTGAGGTGCCTTGAGGCCCATCCCTTTAGAGTGGTCCTGCTGATGAGACAGGTGGTGTTGTATAGGACTGAAAAAAAAGAGAGAAACTTTTTTGTAAAGTCAGCTTTTCACCTTCAAGTGGAAATGAGAAGTGCTTTCACATAGCTGCTGCTGCACTGAAATATCTTGACATGTTTGTGACTAAAGTCTGTATGGTTGATACTTTTGTCTTAAAGTTTTCTAAAGCTGAAAAATGCCAGTTAGTGTACAGAGGTCTCTGTCACTGTCTGAGAGGAATCAGTACAATATTGCATGGGCAGTGCACTGTACATAAATATTTATAAGTGACCTTGATTGTAGTATATTATGCAGGATAACTAGTTCACTGTATGCATATTCTTGCCCTTCTTTCCTCTCAGTTTTTTAAGTGTTGAACATCTCTTTAAATATCCCGTATTTAATTCTGCCCTCATTCACATGCGTGTAAACCTCCAGTAATACTGCTGAGCTCATTGGTGCTGAGTCAGTGTAGAGTGTGTTGGAATAGAGTAGTGGGCTTTCTACATCATCTCAGTGGTGTTATGGATTTAAAAACTATGTGAACTCTGTGTTCCAGCTGCAGGGATACAGGACCGGGTGTCACAAGGGCTGGGTTCTTCTGACTTTGTCACTAACTGATGTATCACTTTGTTCCTTTGTGTCTTTAAACTGTGATTATAGGGATAATGAAATTCAATGGGCACCAACATCTGTAGGGGCAAAAAGTGCTGTAAAATTGTTAAGCATTATTATTTCTGCATCGGATAGATGATAATATTAAAAGAATCATCTAGGTTTTAGGGTTGTGTTTCCTACAGCATCTTTTTCAGGTCTGCCATAATCTGGTTGTAAGGCAATGAATTAAGTTGTTGTAGTGCCTTTGATAAATACTTGTAGGGATCAAGAAAAGTTTTGGCTAGATAGGCAGCCAGACTCCAGCCTCTCTGGACCGCAGACTGTTTGAATTCTTCACTGTTTTCTTAAATTAGATAGTGGTGAGTGCCTCAGTAAGTTCTAGACAGCATAGTAGCTGGTAGCCCTCAGAGACTAGCATGAGAAGTAATACACTTGTGTACTTGTTCTCTACTGTTCTCTTTTTTGCCTTTGGAGATGTTACTTCTTTATCAAACTGGACTCAGAAATTTTACTCTGAATCTGATGCCTGGTCATATATTTGAAGCAAGGAACCAATGAGACAGCCCTGTCTATGTTATGATAGGGAAATACTTTGACACTCTTGCAAGAGATATGACAGGAAATTTTCACCCCAAGATCAAAGCAGAGGAAAAGTGCTATTTCCAGCATAACCCAATGGCAATGAAAAGTCCTATGCAGAGCAATAGTGAAAAGGAAGGACTTTGTATATGGTCATGCTGCAATAATAAAAACATCATTATAAACATAAACCCCACATCTTGCCACTTGACAATTCATTAATATTATACATCTTTGCCACTGCTCATCTATATCTTGTCTATGAGTTACTATGACTAGTTTATTCCATTTTACTGAAAATGTACTTGTGAATTACAAATCAAGACTATGAATAGTTTAAATAGCTAGTAAGAGAAACAATTACATTTTCTTTCTCTCTAACATGCAATTTTAATTTTCATAACTCTAAAAAAACATATCCCCCACAATGCAGGCCTGCCAGGAGGCCTGAAATCTGCAGGCTATGGCCTCTCGGGCTGTTTTCCAATGACTCATTTTTAATTTTAAAGAAGCATTATCTCTAGCTAGTAAATTAACAACAGCCTATAGTGCACACACGCTGTCATCCATCTGCTTAAGGCTCTTGTCATTTGACACCAGTCTTGTATCTATAGACTTCATCTGGTATTCAAAAGCTATCAACCCTGCCTCCAAGATAGCCCACCTTCTGGCTCCAGGCTAGAAGAGTGACTCTCCATTTCCAATTCTAATGAACACATAGCTAGCAGCAGTTTTTCCATTAAGGATCTGGTGTTCTTAGAAAACAGACAATGTTGGAATTACTTGGATCCAGAACTGCAGGGAAAGTGTTTGTAAAAGAGACTGAACTGCTTGAAGAGTGTTCCTTAGGCAGCCTCACTTCTGTTTCTGCACTACTTCTGTCAAACAGTATACTCAGCGTTACCTCCCGCTTGTAGTACGTTAGACATTAGTGTTTATACTGCTGCATTCTGAGGAGTGGAACTTATTAACAGATTAAATTCTTTATATTATCTTTCAAATTATGAGCATGATTGTTAAGGAGTTTTGAAAAATACAGGTTATATCAAAAATCTCATGACTTGTGTGGAACCCCCAAATGAGAGAAAGCCATGATATGGTTGGAGAGGAGCAACTATTTCACAGTAACTAAATGTTGTGTACTTTCAAATTTGACTGAGAATGAGGTTATTTGTATCCTTGCAAAAACATTCTATGTAACCTGATGTTTGCTGTAAAGAAGTGGTGAGGATTTAACAGAGAATTGTGTCTCCTTTACAAGCTTCAGTCATCACAAAATAGAGCAAGTTCCAAACACCTACTGCTTCATCAAGGTTAGGGAACTTATTCCAGGAGTAATTGAAGAAAGGGGTCTTGTGTTCTAGACCCCAAAGGACATAATTTTTTTTTAATTTTCTTTTCCTGATTATGGTAGATGTGGTTGTCATGGGCATAAGTGAGAAGAATTGACACTAGTCATACAAAATTGTAGTTAGGGATGAAACATAGGTGGTATCAGTATTTAATAAACAAGGAAGGCAGGGAAGGTAGAGTTTATCCTTTTATTTTCTTTCTGCCCACAAGCTTGGAGAAGTTCCATCTAGGCCATTGGTTTGTGATGTTTTTTGTCTGATAATCTGTGCAGTGAAAAAATAATCTGTATTTTGGTGGGGTTTGTTTTCACTGTGTACCTCACAAAAAGCCTTTTTTATTCATGTGTCCTGTATCCTTCCACAGTGGATGTGGTGTCATGGTTCTTGCAAGAAAATAATGCTCTGTGTAACTCTGCCTTCACTGACTCTTTGATCAGGTATGGAGAGGGAGTGGAAAGTACCCTTACCAGTTTAACACACAAGTAATTATGCTTCAGCATGTGATAGACCCAGAATGATATTCACATATGTTCAGTTGAGGAGTGAGGATGAGAGAGAAACAGGAGACTTAAGATAATCAGGCTATTCTGAACCTTGATCTGCCAATGATACAAAAATAGTGTAGTTCCATTTCTGTGAACTCCTGCTGATGATTTGTGTCTTATTTCACAAATTTAAGGTTTTACCACTCTGCTATCAGTCATGATTATTTTTTACTGAGTTATCTTTGAGAGAATGAGTCTTTAACTGGTGTTTGTGAGACTTTTTTACTTCCTTTTGAACAAAAAGAGTCAAGTTATTTTGAGGAATACAGTGACAGTTTAACAAAAGTGATGGTAACTATATATATTATTTAATAACAATCTCAGTTGCGTGAGTCATTTTCTTGTAATTTGTATGAAGAATACAAGCAGTATCTTTAAAATGGCTGGAGAAACTTTCTTGTGTGTGCATCAAATATGAAACTGCCCTAGATTAATAAACCTTTGAGATTATTTTTCCATTTATCGGTGCTCTCCAAATCAAAATACTTTTTAATTTGATTTCAGTTGGGTAGTGTTATATCAAATGCTTCACTTCAGTACATAGTGAGATAATTAAAAAAAAAAAAAAGCTCCTTATGCTCAGTCTTTGTAATATGTGACAACAGCATCAAATTAGAAGAGAAATGGCTGTTGATTTCTACTCTTTAAGAAAATAAGATTTGTATGTAAACAATTAAAAATAAAGCATCTAATTTGCTTCCAATTATATAGTATATAAAGCATTAGTAATGGAAGCAAATTAGACATGATTTTTATTTATACTTTTTCAATTGGGAAAATTGGCCCTTCACCAAATGTAGCCCTCACTCTGCAAACATTTGCTTACTTCCTTACCTTTAGGCATCTAATTATTCCTCCTGAAGTCAGGGGGACAAATTCTGTGATTATAGTTTAGCATCCATAACTGTCTGCAGGTTTGGAGGTCAAACACAGACTTAAACTTACCCTGGAAAGCATACAGAGAAAAT
Organism: Strix uralensis; assembly: GCF_047716275.1. Lineage (NCBI taxonomy): Eukaryota > Metazoa > Chordata > Aves > Strigiformes > Strigidae > Strix > Strix uralensis. The sequence goes on from NC_134012.1 coordinate 39,908,497, forward strand.
ACAACGGGATGCCAAAGCGACACTGGGATTGCAGTGCACTGTGCAATACTTCCTTGCCAAATACATTATGAATTTGCCAGACTTGGCTTTGGGTTCTGAAGGCTGAATAGTTTTCCAGTGCCCTTCTCTAGGTAAGTAAGCAGGTGTTCGTATCTTCATTTTACAAATGCAGGAAGTGGTTCACTAAAGGCTGCAGGCTCAAGAACCAGTTACTGGAGGGAAGGTTAGAATTGAGCAGCTCTTGGTTCCTGGTTCTGCATTCAGTTCACCACAAAATGCCCTTCTCCAAGAAAATCTGTGGAAATATGTACATAAATTACAATTATAAACATGTAGCTTATTGGGTCCAGTGTATATTCACTGGTAGACAATGAATATTAGAGGAATAATAACTAATCCTGTCTGATGGTGTGCAAGACTCCTTATGGTGCTTTATAAATAATAATCCGTTCTGTAAAAGATTATTATACTGTGTAGCTCTAGCTACATAGGGCTGCATTCACAAACAGAATTAGGTATGCAGTACCCGATCTTCCATGGGATCTTTCATGTATTGTTTGTGTTATCTGTTGTGCAGTTGATTCATCAGAATTAGTTTATCAGGCAGATAATGGACAGACACTGTATTCTGTTTTTCAAATTATAATGAACAAAGGACATTTCTATTTGTTAAAAGTGAAAAATGGCTGAAAGATAAATTCCAAATTTCTATTTTTGTGGATCACCATTGCTTATGAGATAATAGCACAATTTTATTTCTGTGGTATGAAATGCTGTTGTTTTTTTTAAAAAAAATACACTTACCAGACAAGGCAGTAATGTTACTCAACTGTCTTTGCCACGGGGTTTTGTAAGGGTCTGACAGTATGGGATAAGAAGTGATGAGGCTCTCTGATCCAGAGGCCACTAAGGCTGTAAGCAGGTTTTAGTGGATGATGTACCAGGCCCAAAGGGTAAAGGGGTTGGCTGAATAGCAGTGGTACATGATATACAGAAAAGACTGGAAGTGGCTTTTGGTAGAGAGACAGCTTTTTAGCTGTTCCATCACAAAATATTCTAAACACATTTGCAGAATGTTACTTTTACACATGAGGAATTCTCTTTAATTAAAACATTTTATGACCATCCAAGTACCTCACTGGAGAAAAGAATTTGAAAAAAACCAAGATACCTTCAACCCCATTTTTTATAATCCAATCTCCTTCAGTCTAACTGAAGACTGTATCTGTAAATTGTTATGTGTAACAGCCTATGTTGATTTTTTTTCCAGTTGTCTGTATGGGTAAGTGTAGCAATAGTCACAAGGTATATTCTCAAAAGTTTGTGAAATCTCTATAGAGATTATAAAGTACAGCACCAAATTTTAAGGACTCAGTGTAGGAAGTACCTTGGCTAGTCCATTAATTTACTTATTATTGGCCAAATTATCTTGTAGGAAAACAATGCTTTAAAAATTGATCCATAAAATGTGCAGCTGTGATTCCATAACTAGCAAAGTATGTATTCAGTATTTGTACAGTTAGATATTCAGTAAATAATGATACTAAATAATGCTGTACATTAAATAATACAGAATATCAAGGGTACCAAATTAAAAAAAAATTCCCAAGGAGAAGACTTGGAAAAAGATTCTATTAATGAAAAGAAATACTTTACTGTGGGAGAAATACTTTTTATAAAGAGAATGAATCACAGAATATTTCAATCCTAAAAAACCTCATCTCAACCTTTTTCCCTTTCATTCTTTGCCCCAAACTTGTTTTATGCAGTCACAGTGTCTTTTCTCCATATATAAATATTGAACAATTATAGTATACGTTCAGATCTGCAGACTTCTTCATACACATCAGATGTGGGCTGTGCATTCAGAATCTTTCTCTGCTTCAACCTCTCACAAGCTGATGGTAAAAATCTACAATAGCTCCTTTCTTATCCTTCATATACATTTCAGAAATGTCGGCAAAAGAAACAGTCATTCCTCTACAACCTGGAAATCTCAGCCTGCCTCAACCACCTTCCAAAGCTGTCATGACTACCAGTTTTTGCCTGTTTATATGGTTAAGAGCTTAATGATACACCCATTGCATCCCTTCTGGAAAATATTCAAAAATTATATGTTTAGACTGAGCTACCAACCCTGAGTAAATGGTATGTTTAGAGGATCTAGGTCAGAGATAAAAATGTATTTTGGACCTCAACTATTCCTTTTCAGGTATCTAACTCATGTGAGATTCACTCAGATTTGGACAATAAATTCCTTAAAATCTCTAGACTGTTGACCCATTCTCTAAGAAATAACTTTGTTTTCAACATAGACTTCCCTGTGTTTCAAACTTTTTGAGATTTTTGGATTCATGTAAATAAAAATTTAAGGCTGTCTATCCATAGTTTATCAAGCTATTTTCAGGCTTTTCTTATCAAAAATTCAAATGAGTTTCTTTTGATTATGTTTGAAATGCTTCAGTAATAGGATGGAGGGCATTGAATCAGCAATTCTTTACCTGAAGCTTTATTCTTCTTTTGGTAGAAAATTTATGCCCTTCATCCTGTTACTTAGGATCTTTTTTGTCCATTTCTATGCTGGAATTTCTAACAATATTTGTAATCTGAAATACATAGCTGAGTGATGAAACAAGGCTTAGAAAACACTATTTTGAAAGAATGGCTGAGTGCCTGCAATTTCTATGATGTTCAGGACAATATATCTGTATTTTAATCAGTTGGCTGCAAATGAAGAAGCATGCCATTGTATGATTAATGAAAACTGCTGGTTTTAAAGTTATGGTAATATATGTATATATATGTAATATACATATATATAAAGTTATGTAATATATGTATATAAAGATGTAGACTATAGTTATTAAAGTTTGCTATTAACTTCAGCAACATTGTGCACTAACATCAGACTACTTGCTGTATTGTACAACTCTCAGCTTAAAGAAATGTAATTTTATTCAGTGATGGTGCATTGATACTACGAAGTTAAGTGAGCATAATTTAACTTCAAACATCCTGCTATGTTTCCAATTAACCATTAAGTTGTCATGTACATAAACCCAAATGTTTTGATAGGAGAAGGCAATTGATTTAGCCAGAAAAAAATTCAGACTATACAGATCAGTTCAGTAAGCAAGAGTTCTTGATGTCTTATAAGGCAGTGGCTTCACAACTCCTGGGACAAATTGCAATTTGACTGACTGCCAGTAAGTGAGGTCATACTCGTATCTTTTTTATTTGTTTATTTTTAATTTGTGGGTGAAGACTGTGCTCATTAAAGTGAGGAACTCCACACGAGTTTTAGCCAAGTGTTACCATATTCTATATAATGAATTGTGTACACTTGTATCCTTTTCAATAGTTCATCTAATTTTCCTTGGAATTGCCTGGCGTACTTTAAGTATTTTTCCAGTCTGTACTATTTATATTTCTGGTACAAACCTGTGTTTGATTACACTTGTATAGTAGATACTTTGTTTTTCCTATGTGCTCTTCTTCTATGGAAGTGAGCTTGTTGCCCTTTTTTTTTGTTTTGTTTTGCTTTGTTTTGACAGGTAACAGAAGTAATTGACCAGGCAGCTGAGTTAAAGTTATTCTCTGCATTTTGGGATTTATAATGAATACAATGAATTTGAATTACTGTAGATCTTTACAGCTTTATGTTGTTTTCTGGTCATATTATGGAGTAGAAAATATTTTCATGATCTATTTTTAGCAAAGTAAGTAACTTTTTTCTGGGTTTCTTATTGTTAATAATGACATGGCCCTTTCTTTTCTTCAAATTTTGTTGGATTAATTGTTGAGCTTATTGGAGAAATAATACTGAGAAGATCTATTTAGGTAGCAGGTAGATACCCGTGGCTTAATGCCTTGGCCACAACGCTAAGCAATATCAGATCACTGAGGCCTGTGACAGTTAAAATATCCAGATTGTGTCTGTAAATGTTTTTCCTTTTGAAAATGTAAACTTTCAGCATTAATGCTGCTATTACCAGAATGTTGCTGGCATTGCTGCTGTGTTAGAAGATAATTACTGTACTCATTCCTGACATGTAACATTTATTTTCTTCAGGGAGGTGGGTGGACAAGCACACAGAGCTCACTGCTGAACTACTGAAATTGGGTAAGTTCTCCTGTTCCCTTCACTGGTACTGTGTGGCTTCCAAAATATGTAAGGAGTTGATGGAGAAAGCATCTGTGTAATTCACATTACTAGAGAAATTTGTTTATTATACTTTGCACTGTTGTTCCTATTCTTGTACATAGTGTGCCTGCTAAACAGTTTGATTTTTGATTGCCTTTTAGGCTTTTCAGATGACCTACATGGAGCTTATTATTTTGATTTTTACTGACTAAGGTGTTTTCTTAAGTTATTTCCTGCTTTGTCACGCTGTAAAAGCATCCAAATTCACCCTAGCTTGGAGGACTATCACAGGTGCTGTGAACCATTTAAGACTTCATAATAAATGCATTTCCCAGATAGAGACTAAAAAATCTTTGGGGGGGCTCAGTGTATCTTACTTCTACCTAGATGGAGAGCTAATGCTGTGGACCTGACCTATAACAAATGGAAAGAAAAAGAAAGAATAACAATGTGATTCGGGGATCACTTCTTCCCGAGTCATACACTTATTTCCCACCTTTCTGTTCCAGCATTTTGACTGTCTCCTTCATCCTTTATGGCTCTTCCTCTGTAACGAAGATGGTCCTATGTAGTGCCCTGAAGGCATTATTTCCCCCTTAATAAAATGCCATACCTTCTTCTGCACAGTGCAGGAGTGTATGTTCTGAGCTTTGGTGGACTGCCAGCTCCACTTACTGTGTGGAGGGGGAGTAAACGCGCAGAAGTACAATCCTTTTCAAGCCTTTCATTCCCTACAGAATGTATTTACAAGTCTGAAAGCAGCTGTGCTTGCTCCGGCTGTAAGGATAGCGGATCCAAAAAAATGTAACCAGCCTTTCCCATGCCATGAGTTTCACTCTAATTACGTAAGTACAGTTCCTTCTCTAGCCTCTGGTAAGAAACTTAAACAACAAACTAGCAAATTTTAGAAAGCTATGAAATGAGAGAAAATCAAGTGACTATCAAACGGACTTTCATTACTCTTTATTTATAATAACATGCATAAAATTGCAAAGAATCAAGTAGAAAACTTGAACTTCCATGAAAGACATTTTGCACTGTATATATTGTTGAGTTAATGTGAAATACCTGTTTAAATTGGCTCTTTCTGTAGTTTTCTTGTCATACATCTTAATGTCAGCAACATGTGCAATGGACTTGCAATGCGGATCAGTGTAGATTATCACCAGTTAATAAAGAGTCAAAAGCATGTTTAAGGTAGCACAATCTCTCCAGTTTATTTCTATGGATAATCTACACATACACATACACATATGTTTTCAATAAAAACTTACATTAAACACAAAAGTTACGTACAACATGATACGTGAATGACTTTATTATTGGCATAGCATTTGCTTGTCCAAGATCAAAGCCTACAGCTTGGTCTCCTCTTCTGATCTTAGCTCCAAATATTACTTTTTAGCTAACAGTGCTCTAAAGAATGACTTGAGCTCTCATTTTGACATAGATCTCGCAAGAGAGGTACTGTTAACTTTATGTACATCCCCAAAATCAAGAGGGAAAATATTAAATTATTGAATTCAGAGGATCATTCCTTAAACACTGATTCTCAGAGTGGATGGAGATCATGGGGGAATCTTTCATCTTAACAGTGTCATATTAAGTCATGTCATAAAAAAGATCAAAATTTCAATAATTTCAACTGGAAGTTTTTGGATGCACTGCTGACTCATTAAATGTGAACTGTAGCTTGCAAAACGATCTCAAGGATGTCCAGAAATCACAACAGAAGAAAAGGAAACCATATTCCCCAGCCCCAGAGGCAATTTTGAAAATATAATTCTAGTTATAGTGGATCTTATTAACTATACATCTGCCTTATCTTTGTTACCACAAGAAATACTTTTTCTGAGAGTACTGTTTCTGAAGATGATATTTATCCCTGATTGATTGCCTTTGAGATGGTGGCACTTTCCATTTTATGGAAATACTATAAAGCTTTGAACAGTGAGTTTCAGAAGGGCTCCAGGGGTGGACAAACAGCTGTCTAGGACTCTGAGACCTACAGGGTGTAAACTGGTTAAATTAAACAGTGCTAGAAATTATCTAGCATTTGAATAGAGGAAAGATAGCAACGCCTCAGCCCCTGCAAGTGTTCCCCACAAGGCTACTAGCTTTGTTTAGTTCTGAATAACAGGTAGGCATTTGCTATCAGTCCAGCAGCTACCACGGATGATAGAAATAGGCTTAGCAGTTTAACATTTAGTTATAGCCTGCTTCATTTTTCTGGATCTTATGAGCCCTTAAAGTGCTCCCTCAGTAAGTGAAAACCCTGCAGGTGAATATTGTAGAGTCAAACAACCCACTGGTTTCAAAGAAAAGCTTTTAGGATCAGAGTTTTTTGTAGTTATGTCCATGTTATGGGCCCACACTACCTAAACAAAGTAACTTTCGCCAAGTATCCAAAAAGTTTGCCCTCCCACCTGTGTTTAAGGGCACTCGCAAGAATTGGCTGGGGTCTTCTGTAGTAGTGTCACATACATAGCAAACCTTTTTGTATTTGTAGTGGTAGCAGCAGGGGATGACTGCAAGCACAGTATTTCTTCTTAGTAGTAGTATTATTAATTATTAATTATCATTAGTTTTTAGTAATACAAGGATTAATAGTAAAATCAGTAATCATTGCATCTTCAGTGTTACATATCTGTGGTTGCTGTTATTCCGCATGTGAACAAATGATGTATTTGGTCTTAGAGTAGCACAATGTCACTGTGATTACAGATGCCTAAATAAGCGCTGCCTGCGTGTGTAGTGTATCCAGCTCCCCCATGAGTGGTAGGTGATACAAATGAATGTGTTCTTCGGTAATATGTCAAGGCATCATAATACAACATCTTACTGATTTAATAGACATTTTGCTATGTTCCATGCACCTAAAATGGGTAAGGAAAGGAACGTCCAGACTCCATGTTTGTATTGTTGGCAAGTCTTTGTCTATCTCTGCCAGGACACAAAAGTTGTCAGAGCTCAGTAGACTTTTTGCGGGCACTGAGTCTGAACGTTCAATAACTCAGTATGAAAGCAGAAGCAGCATTGCATAAGCATTGACAATATGGAACAAAATACACTTAGATTAAAAAATAAACAAGTTCAGGAGGTTTTTTTTCATACAGTAGGCCTAGCCCTTTCAGAGATGAAAATAAGCAGATTTCTGAGGTTCTGAATGCAAATCTTGATGCTGTTTGAATTTACGAAATAAATAAATATCCCCGAATGAAGCCCTGCTTGAAGCACTGAACATGCCAGTGGCAAGTTCTGCTTCAGACTCCAAGAGATAAAGTACGTTAGCGCGTATCGGTTAGTCTAATTTATTCAGTGTCATTGCCATATCACAACCTTCTGTTTGATTTTCTTATAAACTAATAATTTCCTGAATGAACTAATACTGCCATAGCCACTAGTACCTCTGCCTTGTAGAAGTTTTTTATTGTTGTGTATGCAACTAAATTGAAATATCTTTCACTTGAAATATTGACTTTAATATCTCATTTGAAAAATTCATGAAGCCTTTGATGTTAAATCCATACTCAATTTAGCCAAATGCCATTAGAATATGCAGTACGCCTGAATACAGAGAGCATTATTGTCTGTGTTTCTGCAGAAGAATTACATTTTATGACTGTAACGTCAGGATCTTTTTTGGATTTGTTAATGAAGAAAAGAAAGGCAGCACATTAGAAGCAAAATGAAAAGTGGTATTGATTAGGCTCTCATTTACCCTCTCTTTGCTTCAATCCCTAAATGCATGGAAATAAGGGTTGTGCCACAGCAAGTAACAATGCTCTGTAATGAATGGAACAATCTTTAGAAAATTAGTGTAAACATGTATGATAGTGCACAGATGTTGCTCCTAGTAACTGTCATACATTTATTTTACATCTCCATTTACATACGTCTCTTTATTTCCTAGTAGTATCATAATAGAAACATGACAATAGTTAATGATTTCATAAAACATGGAATGTAAAGCTGACAGAGAGGTAGAACATTAATTGAAACCTATAGCTATAGTACATTAGAATTACATCTCCTAAATGACTCGTGATAAAAATATCCCTCTTTTACAGAGGAAGACAAAGACAGGTAAAAAACTAGGCTTTCAGCAAATTAATTTTTTTTTTTTCCAGTAAAACAGAGACTGGCAAATGTTGCAAAATCTCCCGAGTGCTAATTGAATGGTATTTGCCTTTAGTAATTTATGGGCACTTTTCCCCCAGCTATTGATCACATTTGAAAAAAGTAAACTGCATTAGCATTTTAGGCAATAATAGCTCCAGAAAATGTTTGATTTTTATCACTACCAAAACTGATGTCATGATACTTGGTTCTTTAACAGATATGGGAGACCAAAGTGCATCCAGCCTGTAGCGTGTTTATGCAAGTGCCCAGGTCTAACTGAATGAACTGGATGTAAACCAATGCTTTGAGCTTGTTATGTTATCTTAAACCATAAAAAGTAAGTTGATGGCACAAGTCAGGAGACTGCTGTGTAGCAGCGTAATGAGGTGTCCAGAGGACCTTGGGGTCTCTGAGGATTAAAATTACTGTGATAAAGCAAGTGAGGAAGGAGGAAGGGAGAACTGCTCTCTGCCACCATCTTCTGGCCAGTCCTTGGGACATAAACTGCCTCTGCTTCATCTGAATGGTTTACCAAGTTTCCTGTTGCCTTCACTGAGAGGAAATCACAGCCATTTTAAGCAAGCTCATACTGGAAAAATAACATTTTTTAAAATTTCCAAAGGGAAACTGGTTCTTAACAGACTCATTCAGATGTATATTAAAATGGACAGTACAAAATGCCAGACTAAGGGACTGGGAAGCTCTGTGAATGAATCCAGAGCATTAGTGCCTGTGATTTTGTTCTTGGAATTAGGGTACTGCTAACTACATAGGTGCAGAGGCAGCCTGAAGAATTAAGTCTGACTCACTCCTTACTAAATTTTTTCTTGCTTTTGTTGATGTCCTTCTATTTAATGATTTGTTGCACTCATTAACTATTTGGAGACTGCTTACAGAATTTAGAGCTTTATTATTGGGAAGCAGTGTTGTAAGGTAGAGTGACACTGAAAATGAAATTGCATTTGAAGATTTAGATTTCTGGTTTTACCATTTGCAGAAATCTGTTGGTTGAATGAAATTTCTTCTTATTATATTAGTTAGTGTTATTGTAGATGACAACACAGCACAATAGATTGATATTTGATTCCTCTGTAATTAATTGTGACAACAACATGTGGAATTCATTTACAAAATGTGTACAAACTGAAACTGCTATCCTTCTGATTCCTTTCATTGCTCAGGTTATTTCATACTTTTATCTCTGCAGAGCTGTAGAATTATATTGCTGTTTGGTCATATGTTAAATTAATTGTGACAAGTTAAAATAGATGTTAAAGTGAGCACTCATACAAATTAACAGTTGATTAGTACAGTTTATATTTTTTCATAAGAAGTAGAATCAAGTATATTATGAGTACAAAGGAAGGTTAAGTATTTCCACATACTGGAAAAAAATTTGTGAGTTGAAGTTCATGTAAGTGTTATGGTCTGTATTATGTAGAATGCTTGTGTTTTAAACAAATGTGCAAACATTTCTTGGAGATCTCATACCCTAGTGATTTTTCTTCAACTGAAAAAAAGAACTTCAGAACATCTGTGCCTCAAAAGGAGATTATTTTTTACATTATACCAAATAATATGAACTAATCTGAAGTATATATTAGAATGCGACATATAGTTTATATGTACCACTGAATCGGATACCGGTGAATAAAAACTTATTAGAGAAATCCATTTGCCATGCCTGAAGACTTTACGGTGAACAGTTTTACAGATCTCATTTTTCAGATCTGAATTTTATTTCAGAAGCTTTGCAGTATGCTGACTAATGAAGAATTGTTGGAAAGAACACAAAAGTTGTATCAAAAAGAAAGAAACTTTCAGCTGCAATTTAGAAATATTGCACAAATCAGCACGTGGCTATACACCTCTGTGTATCAAACATGAAAACACATGCTCCTAAGACAAATCGCATCCTTTATTTGGATCACTTACTCAATGGTCTTGAATTTCTGACTTTTAGTTTCAACCAGGTAAGATGAGGTGGCCTGTTCAGCCCATGTTATTAAAGAAATTGGTTCACCTATTTGATTTCATGTCATTGTAGTTCCAACCATTCATTTATTCAATAAACAGTTTGGTATGTTCTGACAAATAATGAATATTGATTAAAAAATCGATCACTTATTAAGAAACAGTCTAAGGGAAATTGTTTATCCAATCAATTTTAATTTTTGATTTGTTATTTATATTTTCCAATTTAATCCACCCCTCCCTTAGGCTCCCAAACTACCAAGCAAGTCAGGAGGAAGGGCAGAGAGAAACTGGCAGCAACTGTGCAAAGAACACAAAACCTAATGCATTCATTTTAGATTAGGCTGGTTGAAATAGGCCATAATAAAGGAGACTGTGATTGAAAACTCTGGATACATTACCTCATGCACCTTTGGCTATTGGACTGAAACTTTAACTTTTAATAGGATTTATTAGGCTCTCTGCTTCCTACCTATTACATCAGTCAACTCTGACGCTGTCAAAACACAATAGTTACAAAAATATTATGGGTTTCATCTGAGCTGGCAGAGATTCTGAGTGTGGAGGCTGAATGCACAAGGCAGTGAAAGAGACCTACACAAGAGCTCTGGAACATTTATCCATTCTCTTGACATGAGACTTAGGCTGTGAACAGAGCTGCTGAATATCACTTTCTGCAAGGGAACAGACTAACCATCTGACCTATCTTTTATCTGAATGTGTGCAATAATTCTAGTTTCATTGTTCATTACACTAGTAAAGAAGGCTGCCTTGATATTTACAGACAATAGATAAATACTTCTGCATCCCCAGTGACTAGCTTACTCTCTTCGGGATTTTCATACACAAGTTGGAAAAAAATTGTGTTACTTCTGCCTCTGAATTTGCCTGGACTTATGAATCTTCCCTCTCTGCCATTGTGAGTGTGACCAAATGTAGTTCTCCTTTTCAGGAAAGCAGAGGTGTGCTAATCTTTTCATATTTAAAGTTGGTGTTAACTCTTCATTGCTCACCTGATATTCTCCCACACCTAACTTAATGTCAGAATGTTATTTTTCAAGAAATATGGAGATATATGTGTAAAACATGGTGGAGATATTTTAAGGATTTAAAGCCTTGCTTCTGCATGCCTTTTTGGGACAGGACAATACTGTAATCAAGAAACTTCATGTATATACATCTATCTGTTCTTTCATGGGGAAGGATCTGGAAACACTACCTGCAGTCTGTCATGCTTCTTTTGTGGGCCTTGATTTTATAAATAAAAACTCACCCTCCTGTGAACTGCTGAAAAGTGAGAATGCTGAGCAAGAACCTAATAGGCAGAGCAAAAGGCCAGGGCTACGTGGTCTGAGATCTACAAGGGAAGGAGGGCGTATTTTGTGGAGGATAGCTTACAAAAGGGGAGATACAGTCCTTGCATGGCTTTCAGCCTCTGTGGAAACCCAAGGCCCTGAGGTATGATTATCAGTGTTAAGTAATCAAGGAAAACCTTATTCAGACTACTTGTGTTAATCTTTCAAGTATGGAAGAGTAAGGGAAGAACTAATGTATATGTTTTGACCTCATCGCCCTCTACAACTACCTGAAAGGAGGTTGCAGAGAGCTGGGGATGAGCCTCTTTAACCAAGTAATAAGTGATAGGACAAGAGGGAATGGCCTCAAGCTGCGCCAGGGGGGGTTTAGACTGGATATTAGGAAGTATTTCTTTACAGAACGGGTTGTTAGGCGTTGGAATGGGCTGCCCAGGGAGGTGGTGGCGTCCACATCCCTGGAGGTGTTCAAGAGGCGGGTTGACATAGCGCTGAGGGATATGGTGTAGTTGGGATCTGTCAGTGCTAGGTTAACAGTTGGACTGGATGATCTTCAAGGTCCTTTCCAACCTAGATGATTCTGTGATTCTGTTTTTCTCCAGTAAGCACACATTTTATATGGGTGTTGAGAGTTCAAATTATACATAAAAGCAAAATTAATGTTACCTGGCTTGTGGAGTTTCCTTCTTCCTTTTAAAATTCTGTGGGAAATTTTCACTGCTTATGTTTATGATCAGTCTTATGGAGAGTTTTTATACTAAAGTTGGCTTAATCCATTATATTTCCTGGGATTCTGCTTGTTGATGACCTTCTTACTTTCCTCTTAATTTGTATCTTCTTTCATCAGTTTTTAAGGCAGATGAGGTATGCCTTGCCTTTCATTTCCTTTTTCTCAGTTCGCAAAAGAACTTGAATCTGCTCTGTGATTGAAATAGAAAAAAAATCGATTTCTAAAATGTCATCTTTTTATGCTTAAATAATACAGATTGCGGTGTAAGAAACTATGAACAGGATGAAGCTAAGTACAACATTTACATAAATGTTTAAAAATGCTCAAAGATAGCAATACTTTTGCAACTCAGGGATGTACACAACAGGCTTCCATAAGGTCTCTCATAGATCCAGTTCTACTCTCTGATGATATAACAGCAGATACCATTAAAAAATTTTTGTAAAAAAGCTTCTTATAGGATTTTCCCACAAGGACTCCCAAGTATAATGCAAAGTAGTCCTGTTGCAGCCACTCCTGGATGTAAACAGTGAGGCCTGTTGTGTTTACAGCATCAGGCTTAAAGTGTAGTGTAGTTAACTGATGTTACAATAATTTTGAGTAATTTTAAGAAGTTATTTGTCTTAAAATCTTCTTCATGAAAATGTAAACAGCTGGTAAGAAAGTACACTTGTTCTTAATGAACAACCTTGATTCATTAGGGCCCTGTGTGTTAGTCTCTGTGTACCAAAGGACTCTAGACCCCTTAACATATGATATGGCTATCATTATGAATTGTTCTGTTTTATCATATTTTCTGCATTATTCTAATCTTCTCCATATGAATGGAATTGCATCCCTTTTTGCTTGACAGCAAAGACAAACATCAAGGTGTCCAGAAGACAGAGTGCTATTTTATTCCTCTGTTGAAATTCTTGATGGGATGGGCAAAACATCAGCAAACGCTCAAGAAAAAACCACCTGACCCTCCAATTATTCTTGCTGGCATCTTTAGATATTTTTTATAATTTCCTTTTTGAGAAATACTGACTCCTTTGTGTCAAAAGAAAAACAAAAAACAAAAAGCAACCTCAAACTTTATTTAACTGCTACTTGGTCAGAACCTGAATTTTACAGTAGTCCTAGTTTAAATTAAATTAGTGTTCAGAATGTTATGTTTTCCCCACTAGAATCCTTGAAATTCAAGCAAAGCATACTATACTAGAATCATTATGTTAAAATGGCTATTTATGATTGTTTTAAACCAAATGGTTTGAACCAGTTTATTCCCAGGCTCACATTAAATAGCATGCACACTGCTGCTGTGTAATTGCGGCAACACATTTAGAATATTCCTTATGTGTACAGAATGGAGAAAAATCATATTGCCACGTTATTCAACATAAGAAACTACTAAAGCCTCCGATTCAAATATGCCTCTTTGAAACTATTGAATTAACAGAGTTAGATTAAAATATAAATGCACTTGTTAAGTAATCTTTTATTTTCAAAACCCATTTTCTCTTTATATTATTTATACAGTTGGTGTGTTTGACCAAGATAATCGGTATATTGTCCTCAATAGGGTAAATATCCACTGTGATTACTTTAATTGCCAGAGCAATCTTTCTCCTTTCAAAAAAGCATTGAGTCATTATTTAAGAAAAAAGTCCATTGCTGTTTCTCCAAGCACAGTGTTGTATCCAGAAGATGAGCCTGTCCTTCCTGTTCTTCTGTAAAATCATAAACTTTATGCTCCATATATACAGTAACTTACTGCAAGAACAGCATATTATACCAACCTCTCCCCCTGTGTCTGTGCCCCTGTTAGAAAGAAGGCAGGCAGGCTTACTGCCACCTGCTAACACTGAGCTGTACCCAGTGCATTCTTTGGAGTTCATGGTTGAGTATCTTGATAACAAGACAAAAATATTGTATGGTGTTCAACACATCAGAGATCAGTTTAAACGGATGGAAAGTGCAGTGTTTATTCACATTCCCAGGCACAAAACTGAGTATGTTCACTACACAGTTTGGGTGCTTAATAAGCCCAGGTCCCAATGAATTGGTTCTTGACAGTTATGAATGGAAGACTAGCTGCATTAAAGCAATGAGGGAGCTAACAGCAGGTTTGAAACTGGGTTTGAATAAATCATCAACCAAACATGGTACGGCATTGTAACAGTAGGCCAAAACCTCTACAGCCATGTGATTGCTAGTTGCCAGGAGACCACGGATCTTGGGCATTCTGAAAATATTGAAATAATTTTAGCTGTCTCAAATTTATAGAATCTTTGGGAAAATCTAATACATTTAAATTTACTAAAATATAACTACTTTGTCAGAGTGCATGTAAAGCTTTTAGACAAAATATGGCTTTTAAACTAAAACGGTTTCTTTTGCACATTGATCTGCTTTCTTCTGTATGATTTATGATGTATTTAGAAAGAATATTTGCAAAATGTGATGTGGTATTTAAAATCTTGACCGCAGTAATTCAGTGCCTCTAATGAACACATGCAAAATTATTGTTGCACTGTTAGGTGTCCCTGCTGCCATCCCTCTGCTTACATGGCTAACTTTATGCTTTAAAGTAGTCCAGTGGAGGTCAAATGCACTGCTTTCATGTTTAAATTTAATCACATTAATGAGCCTTTAAAAGCTAAGGTCTAATACTCTGTTTGCAATTACGTTTCCTGGAAAAAAATATTGTTAGATTATATTGGTGGTAGAAGCATTACATCAAATCCAGTCTTTTTTGTCCTATTTTTTCATAAGGAATGTTGCCAGGTGTGTGTGTATCTGTGCTTATCCACAGATGCACTGTATAAGTCATAGGCCTGATGTACAGTGGGACTTTTAGGCTGTCTTATTTTGTGGATGAAATGTTGAATTTAATTGAATTAAATAGATAGATGTTTATTTGTCTGATGTGTGGCCCCAGAGAGGAAAGAGTCAGTATGACTCCTCATAGGCTGCTCATCTAGCTCACAAGCCATCTTCTGAAAAAGAAGCAACATGCACTCATCACTAGCACTTACTGCACAACTTGGCGTAAGTGTAGGAGACCTCAGAGACTGTTCAGAACAGCTGGAAGATGGAGCTTTCTTTTTTTTTGATTTCTAGATCTGCCACAGATTTTCTTTTGAATGGCATTGGGCAGTTGCTTAATTTTCCTCGTAATAGGGAAGACTTCCCTTTCTTACAAGAGTCAGGAGAAAGAATTATTTGCTGAATGTAAGGCTATTGTATTTTGTGACTATAAGTACACAACTAGTTGTTAACTTGCACTAAAAGAAATAACAGGAAAAAAATCTGATTTTTTGTGAAGTGTAAATTCATGGTGTGTTTAAATTCTAGATTAAGTAGATATAATGAATACAGCAATTATATTATTTCTGTAAAATGAATTAATACAGACATAAGAATTTCTTTCAACACAATATGTTTTTGTAAGAATTCAGTCAACGGAGAATTTATTTTTTAGAAGAATTCCCTTTCTGTGAGACAGCAACAGCATAAAATAAAAACTAGGTAAATCTTGGAAGAGAGAAATAAAGTGAGTGAAACTAAGGGCGTATGAAGAACAGTCACTATCCAGCAACAGCAGCAAAACAGTTTCAATTTTCTGGATTATTAATTCAAATTCACACGCACATGCCAGTTAAAATTAAAGGCCTTTTTTTACTGCTCTAGTTTAAATTAAAGATTATATTCTGCTCCACAAGTCTGAATTAAATAGCTTATTTTGCACACCAAGCTCTCATTTTAAAACTAATAAAGAAAAGACATAGCATGTACGTGCAAGCTTGAGACAGGAAGGGTCTAAATTACTACACCTGTTTCACTTGGGAGCTACTTTATTAGTGTTAACAAAACTTGGCTTTCAATTTGGCAGTCAGAAGCACATTTAGAACAAACATTTCTTTGTTTTGACAGAAAGGCTGTGGTAAACGAATGACGTTTGAGCGAGGTGTGAAATGTGAAGGTACAAAATTAACTGGTAAGATAATTACTGTTCTAATTCTGCATAAACAAGCGTTTTGAAAGTCATTAATAGTTCAGGGAAATAATGTTAGTGATTAAATAAGGTGGTTTGCAGCACTGGGCACAACTAAGCTGCTTTAATTACATTTGAAAGCAAGGGAAAGCAGCTAATTAAAATTAGCACAGGGTTCCTGAATGACCAGCATTGCATTGTTGCCCTAACCTGTTTAATTGCTTGTTTATTAATAATATGTCTTTATTTTCCCCTCTTCTGCATTTAACAAAATTATTAAAGAAGCTAAAATGTGTAAAGAGAATCTGACTATGTATACTTATCAGAATATGCAATGCAGATATAACCCAGGGAATTACTTACAAGACAAGCCAACATCACTCAAAAGTCATAACTTTTCTTCATATTAATAATGTTTTCTTCCTGAGTCACATTCATATGTCAATCATGTCCATGGACAAGAAAAACGGTCTTTGGCACAATTGCCGAATTGCAGCATTTTGTAGCTGCTTTATTTTTAAAACCTCTTGAATACTAAATTGTTAGCTAAAATATAGGTAATAAATCTAAGATTAATCAATAATAAATTATGGAAAGCAGGAGCAAAAATATCATCTAAATTAAAAGAAAACTTTATACTCTCTCAGCCTTTTTTAGCAAAACTTGTGCTAAATTGACCATCTGAAGTAGGTAGGTCTGTTCTCAGAAAAGATAAAACTCAGTATTCCAAGGTTTCCAGCATATTTGTCCTTCAGTTGAGGAATATCTGTATTAGACATTTGACTTTCTCTAACTAGTCCCTCATGAGCTGTTTCAAGTTTCACTTTATTAGCATAAAACTAAAGGAAATAGTTGGGAGGGGTGTTAATCTCCACACTTTAAACAAATATACAGTATAATACAATGAAGACAACTAAAAATAGAGTAAAATGCTAATTTATTTTTTTATATTTAGGTATAATCAAGTCAAGTTAAAGCAGACATGATGTTTTCCACATTGATTTCGTATTTATACTGTACGTCTGATGTGAAAGGCTCAGATGCACAATAATTTACATACATATACATTTTAAACAGTAAAAATTCATAAAAATGTGAAGTTCTATATGGAAAGGTAGCAGATCCCTAAGAAAGCAGGTTAAATCATGGGAATTATGCTTGTGGAACTGATAAGCAATTAAAACAAGAAGTTAATTTTAACTTCATGAATAGCAGAGAATATTCAGCAGACATTACATACATTATTTTATAGGTGCATGTTTTTCTGAACAAAGAGGAGGATTCTGCTCTGTGTTATAGGATGGTAAAGAAAGATGCAAGTCACAGATTTCAATGGGAATTTTCTGCTTCATGTCTACACACAGTATCTGATCAGCATTTTGAACCACAGTATGTAACACAAAGAACTTTGAAGGTTGTAGAGAGATAGTATTGGCAATGTTCAAGTGGTTATTGTATTTGACATCCACAGCAGAGAAAGTATGTAGTAAAACTTAAATAAATAGTGGAAGTCCTCAAGTACTTTGAAAAATATATCTTCCTAACTGTTAAAAAGCAAGCAGCTAAACAAAAAAAGTGGAGAGAAGTAGAAAGAAAATGGAAAAGAATGGGGGGAGAAAAACCCCATGAGATTAAACAAATGACCTAATTGAGTCTTACAAAGAATTTTTAGTAGCACCTCATTGCCATAACAACCATCTTGCATCATCAAAGGGATACATGACAGCTTTTTTAGTAATCAACATGGTGTATAATTAATGGTGGCATTTTTTTTTTGCTCTGGCAATGGATAAATAAAAGTTTGGTATTCTTTTTTAATTGCAAGGTTCTTTGGCCTTCTGTTAGGTCATGGTCATTGTAATTATGACTAAAACCTTTCATTAACCCTTCTATAATCTATTTCCTCAAATTAATACCTGTAAAATTGTAAAAGCCACAAAAAATCCACTATCTGAAGGACAGAGTAGCAAAACTATCAGACATTATTCCTGTAAGTGATGTAAATTATTCCTATTCCTATTCCATTTATCCTATTCCCACTTTTATTCATGTAGGGTTCTGGTAAATGTGTTTGGGGAGATTTAAGTTGCAATGGTTTAAGATATTACAGTTCCCATAATACCCACTCTGCCCCTCTTTTGGAGACCCCTGCTCCAGTGTTGGGATATATGCCCTCCCAGCTGCCATAGTCCATAGCCTGCAGTATTTTTAGACTTATAAGGAGTGTGGGCCTGCATTATATGCAGGAGAACGTTACACAACATCTCTGCTGTGAAGAGGTAACCTCACATGGATGGTAGTAATAACATCTTAAGCTTTGCACCTACCAGAGCCTTACTGCAGTCTACTGGTCTCCACTCAAAACATGACTTACCCACGTACTGCTAATGGGAACACATTTTCTTCTTCTTGACACATCATGCTGTTATCTTAGTTTTCAGAATATTGATATGACATGAAAATTATATTGCTAAAAGAAATTTTTAAGATGATTAATCAAATTGTGGAAGATGTTTTTTATTTCATGTCTTTTTGCTAGCTTCAGTTTAACCTGAAGAAGTTCTCTGCTTTGGAGTGTTTGTGTTACTAAAATATCTAAATGTGCCAAAACTTTTAATTGTTTAACCCTGAAATACCCTGAAGTTGTAGCTGTAAATGCTCTTAACCCTATTGTTTAGAGATTATCTCACTCACTTGCCCATGGCAGAGAGGAAACAGTGACTTGAACTAGGGTCCTGTACATCCAGAGCTAATGCTGTTATTGCTGGCCAATATTGTCTTTCTCCCTCTGCAAGCCTGGGCTTCTTTGTTTCCTTTTATCCTTAGTGAGGACACCAGAGCATACTACAGCAAAAAGTGGGCTCTTTATAGGATAATTTATTCCTCTGACATGTGCTAGCACTATAAATATTTTGCAATTTATTTTTATTGGTATGCAGAAAGGGCCAATCCTAAAATGTGATGAGACCCTGCAGGAGGTTCAACTACTCAGAAGTTTGCTTACAACTTAATAGAGTCAGAGAAATAAATACTTGAAGCAAGAAGATGTGACTGACTGATGTAGTGCCAGACTTGCTTTTGGCATTTAGTGAGGTAAGCGGAGTACTTTCAGCACATATTGGAAACTTCTGTATGGTACAACACAGCTGCTAGTTGCTTGTAGGCTCCTATTCCACAGTAGAACTGAGATTTACAGGGCAATAGAGATTTGATTGTATTTTATGTATTTATAATGCCATTTTAAAATATTGGAATTTAAAAAAATATAAATAGCTCCTATATTTATAAACAATTAAGGATACTAATTTGTGTGGCATATAAAATAAGCTGCCTTTATTTAGTGTTAATGAAGAACATGATCATCTTGTAGAACATCCCAACAGGGGAGTCACAACAACTTCTTAGTAGAGTGTTAGCAGTAAGCGTGACCTGATTAACTGTGGCATTTCAGTGTGTTATGGCAGTAGTGTTAAAGGAATGTGTTGAGGGAGTTTAATTGTTAAAGCTGCCATTTCTCTTGCCCCTTTGCTTCAGCATGGTCACTGCAATCATGCCTGAAACCTTTCATTAACCTTTCTCTATTTAATTCAATCTTTTGAGCTAATAGCATCAGAACATGAGATGTACAAAATGTGTGTGCCATTTTACACAGAGAAGTGCCTCACCTCCCTGCTTTCTGTAGTTGGGGAAAAAGGTACAATACTTACTGGCTTGTTAAAAGCATGTTTTAAGGGCATGATTTTGAGCACACTGGAGAGGTAGGATTGTGATGTAAGACAGTTCTGGGGCTTTTACAATACAGATAAGCACTGACAAGCTGAGTGAGTTTTGTGTTGGTGGAGGGTATATAATTGGTGAAGTGTTGTGCGAGAAATACTAAGACTAGGTGAGAGATTAAATAAAAATTAGTTGGAGGAAATAACATCACAAAGAGGTGGAGAACCTGGTGCTGATGGGGAAAGCAACTGTATCATCCTAACACCAACAAATGATGCAAAACACCCAATGAAGGCAGGTGTTCTGTAGCCAGTCTGTGACCTGCACAGAAGCAGGTTCTGCTGCGAGCTGCTTGCTGACTTTGGAGAAAGGAGAGATTAGCAAAATCCTGAATACTGTTGGAAAGCTAGCAGGTTTTGTAGTAAATAGAGCTCAAATAAACAAACATGCTACTTGTATCTACCAGTTTAGACAGGTTAAATGTCAGTTGTGTTAGTGCCAGCCCATGAGGTCTTCATTGCTCCTTATGGTAAGAACCTTTCTAGGTCATATAGCTGATATTTGAGTGCACCTGTCGTGGGGCAAGGTGTGAGCATCAATAATCTACCACTGGCCGACTATTGCCAGCATCCTTAACACCTCTAACCCAGATTTCAGGTCATGCAAAGAAGCATTGATGATCATACAGAAGATGATTCATTTGTTTCAAAAAAAGGGAAGCAAAAATCCAGATTTATATATTTTGTAGTGTTTAGCAGTTTCGCCATATGTGGAATATAATGAGCAAGGGTCAAGGGAATCATCCATGTTCCTTTCTGTAGGCTTACAATGGACAACTTCTATTCACTTCAGAGTGTATTCACTTGAGAAGGAGGAACCTAACAAGGCAAGATATTTTGTCCCAATCATTGTTAAATATTAATTGTGCTGCATAAAGTTGTCATGAGTTTCTGCAGGCTCAAACAGCAGTAGTATATGGTATATTCTGAAACAATGCAGCATCTGTATTTGAAATAACTATTATCTACTTCTGATCTAGAGGCAAAAAAGTACATAAACGTACAAGAAAGTACATTTTAAGCATGGTGGAGGTGACAATGATGTATGAAAGACAAGAATCTGGAAGTCGTTTGGAATTGATGGCTAATTAATACCCAGCATATAGGTATATGCAATATCATGAGTGAATTGTGTGCAAATGCCCAGGTTAAAACAACCCTTTTCAACATCCAGCTGGCCTAAAGCTGCCCCTGCCTCTCACAGATATAGATAGGGCCATATCAGTCTGTGGTTTTGGAACTGTAGAAATAACAGACAATCATGGACATCCAGTACTAGAAATAACAGCATGTATTCTAGGCAGAGCAAGTGAGTATGAATCGCTTGGGGAAGTCTGCTCCTTAATTTGGCAAACAAGTCAATCCATACGTCCTCCCAGGCTGACACCTAATGACATTAAAAAAAATCTCACCCTCTGACTCATGATCTTAATTCATTCCTGTTGTACCTTGAACAAAATAATCTGGAGGTGGAAACAAATCATATCCTCATTTCAAGTAGATCTGGTGAAACTGTTTGCCATATGTAGGCATAACAAGTTCATGCCTTGCTATTTTCACAACATAAGGTAGTGAGATGCACATCAGACCTTGTCATCTAACAAGACAGATTTCCTTACAATGAAGTGGAGAGACCCTAATGAATCAAACATGAATGGATTTTGAGACTTTGATACTCATAACTTCCTCTCATATGAATGTGATAGGGGGAAATGGAAGAACTCTGATTGACTTTACTGGGGCAGGATTTTATTCATAGAGGAAAGAATTAAAAACCTCAAACATTATGGAATCTGGTACAGCTGTAACAACTGTGCTCTGCTGCTACCATAACTGTGCTTTACAGGAGTTATCTGCATAAGGTAAGAAGTTAATGAAGACATCTGATAAAATCAGACCACTGTCACTGAATTTGGAAAGCCAAATAAAAAAATGTCCAATCTAAAGGAAGACAAAATGAAGATGGTGCTTAGAATGCCAGTCAGAAGAGCAAGCCATCATGCATTGTAAATCAATCAAAATGAACAAGTTCATCTTCTAGAAGGCACAACAGTTGCCAATACAATCTGTATAAATGACTGGAGAAAAGTTAGTACTCTAATAACTAACATCAGTAGAACCACTTTGGTAGGGAATCAAAAAATGAGAGAATTATCATCCCAGCAGAATAAATGGTGGGCTCGAGCAAGAAAAAAAACCCACATGAAACCCTGACATTTTTGGTGCATTCTTCTTTAATGGATCTGAGTACACAGTAACTACAGAAACAGCAAGGACATGTGGACTGATTTGCTTACCAGAGCCCAGTAGATAATTTTCATATTAAAATCTGAGTTACATTTTTTGTGTTCTAGATTATAACAGTGTGTGTCTGAGTCGTGCTTTTTAACCAGTTTTTTCTCTCTAGTCTACTGCCTAGCATTTGTGCCTAATCCTACACTTTTGGAAGTTGTTGGTCGAGCTCCTATGGTATTAAGCAATTATTAGTGATCTCTCAGAGCTGTACTGAGTTGTTTTAATTAACATCACATATGTCAAATAATGCCATTTGTGATGGTCAATTTATGTCTCTATCTGCCTACCAGTAAATGTATTCAGACTACTAGTCCATCTTAGAAGCCAATGAAAAAGAAAATATTTTTTAGCATTCAAACCCATCAACCCTTCCAGATTTTCTACTTGTTTCTGTAATAGTAGCACAAACAGCAAAGTATTTTTTTTCCATAGAGCTATAATGGCATGAGTTGGACACGTCTGTTCTGAAATCACCTGGCTTTGGGGCTTTAAGTAGGACCTTTAACATTGTTATTTGTGTTTAATTTTACATAACATTGAAATGTTACCTTGCCCTAAGCTGTGGAAGTGAAGTGCTAAGGCTTGGACAATAAGCCCAAGCCAGAGTTGACCTATAGATGAATCCTGTATGTTTTATAATTGACAAGCATTGTATCAATAGGTATTGTACTAAAATTATAACAGACCACCTGTCCGGATGTAACAGGTGGGAATATTGAAACCTGAACAATAAGTCTTGAACCGAAATTGCTAACTCCGTATGTAGTCATTAGTGAGATATGTATAGAAAATGTAACTTAAACATCATAAAATATGTATCCTTCTTTGTGTGTGTAAACAAGGTAACAAGGCCACAATAACAGGGCCACAAAGACAGTTGTCTGGCCCTGTGACCTGGTGTGTGACCTTGCTCATAAATCACCTAGATAAGCTGGGAAAACTCCCTTAGTTTTTTCCCTGAGCCCCGGCCAGGCTCTGGGAAAATCTAACGTGAGACTGACTTCAGATATTTCCGCTTAAAACAAAAGGTGCCAGCTATTCTGGCTTACTGATTTCAGGTATATAAGGCTGGGCCCGCTCACAGCGACTTTGGAAGCCTCACCTACGGGTGGACGCACCGCGTAGGATTTCCCACTTGCAGGGAAAGGTTCTCCAAACCCTCGCTGTAACCGGGGCTCCCCAGCGACTGCGGATCTGGATGATGGTAACGTATGCAAGTGGTGATGGATCTTTCTTAATCACTATTCTCTCTCTCTCAGGTAGTAATGACTTGATGCATTACCCTGTATTTTCCTATTTGTTTAAGTGCACTATTCTGTCTTTTCTTACTGTATGTTTTCTGTATTATTCTGTTATATTATTTAGTTATTTCTAGTAAAATACGCCTGCTCTTTTCACTCTGGTGTCTGAGTTTAATTGATATCCCTGATCAGCAAAATATAAATTGGTGTCAGAAGTGGGATACAACAAAAATGCCATTATTTAAAGTAACTATTGGATGTTTTATATTGTATGAAAAGGTACCTATTGAAAAAGGAAAAGAAACTACAAATTCAAGTAAACGAGGGTGGATTTCATTAACTGCATGTATAAAACAACACCAGAGTGAAGAGAGGCTGTTGTTAGAGCACTCCCAGATGGAGCGACAGATATGTGATTTGCAGAATCAAATAGTGATATTACAATGTCAGAGTAAGTTGTTTACTGATAAGCTGGATATTTATCAGACAGTGGCGGAGAAAGCTGCGGTGCGAGTAGCACAATATAAGTATAGGAAAAGGAGAAACTGTAAAAAAGTGCATGCAGAAGCGAGTGTGCAGTGGGATCCTGGTAGAGATCCTAATAGTGGCAAGCTGTGAGGAAGGATATGATATAGGATTATACACAGTATGAAGTAAATGATATAATTGAAAGATTTAAGCAGAGACCGGGGGAATCCTTGCTCTCTTGGACGGTATGTTTGCAGGATCAGGGAGTGGCAGGGGTAACCCTAGATGCAGGAGATTCTAAAAAGTTTTTGATTTTAAGTTCAAATGCTTTTGTGCAGGATACATTTCGAAACAATGATCAGGATATTAATTTGTTAACACTGGCTACTCTGGGATGTAATACCAAATATCCTCCAGAGAATGATTGGCCGGCATCTGACCGTCAGTGGTGTGCTTTGCGAGATTGTATACAGCGAATGAAAGAGGAAGGGATGAAAGCAGCTATTTTTGTAGGAGACGCTGACTTTATGATGTGGCATCTTTTGCCGGTCACTATGAGAAACAGAGTGATTAAAACCATTCCACCAGCATATAAAAATGTAATTATGCCCCTTTGCATTAATGAAATGGGGGATCCCCTCGATGAAGTAATAGAAAAAGTGCAACAGTTATGTGACCTTGAAGAGTGGGGCCCCCGAGGGAGTGCAGGGAATCGAAATACTCGAGACAGCCCTAAAGGCAGTGAAAACAGGATTTCTCGTAAGGAAATGTTTACGGCTTTGTTAAAAGACAGCATGTCTCATGAAAAAATTTATGGTGTTCCAACTAACGAGCCGTGGCGAATATATACACAGAGAGGGCTGAATAAACCTAGCAAGAGAGTGCAGAGTGCTAAAACTAAGAATCCAGGGACACCTCAGCCTACGGCACCCCTTCTCGAACCTCATCAGGACCCTCCATCTGCCCACGGAGGGCCCCCCGTGAATAGGTCACCGGTTCCGGGGGTGAAACAGGATTGGGCAGCGTTTTCTGACTTGTACCCTTTGCAGGAGGCAAGGGAGGTGAATCAATATTATAATCAGCACATATGAATTAATGGCCAAGCTCCAGGGCAGTGGGTGCAGAAGGACCAATGGCCCCATGTAGAACTTAAAGTGGTTTTTTTGGTTGTTTTTTTTTTTCCTTTTGTTGTTATTTGTTTGGTTTTTATTTAGAACAACCAGTCCCCACAAACTGTAAATGTCCTAATTGAGACTGGAACAGAGGCCTCCTTAATATATGGGAATCCCAGGAAATCTAAAAGACAACCTGTAATTATTACAGGTTTGGGAGGAAAATAAATTAAAACTGTACAAACACAAATGGAAATGAAAACAGGAAACCTCCCAAATTATATTCAGTCATGATTGTCCCCATTCCTGAATATTAAATTAATATAGACATTCTAAAAAAAAAAAAACTAACTTTAAATCTTTCTGATAGTCAGTATCAATTTGGAGTTAAACCCTGTATTAGTACCAGACCTGTTACAGTCAGCAAAGTAAAAAAAATGCCTCCTGAGCAGATCCTGGCTGCAACTAAGTTAGTTACAATGAGGCAATATAGAATTCTGGGAGGACATGAAGAGATATCACAGGCAATTAGAAATTTATTAGATGTAGAAGTTTTGAGGTGGCAGTCCGATGTGGCCTGTCAAGAAAAGTGATGGATCCTAGAGAATGACAGTGGATTTTAGAGAAGTAAACAAACATACTGCACCGCTTGCAGCAGCTGTGCCAGACACTGTCACTTTAATAGAAGAAGTTCAGAAATATCCAGGAACTTGGTATGCTGTAATAAATTTACCTAGTGCATTTTTTTTATTTATTTTTTTTTTTTTTTACTATCCCAATTGCAGAAAAGCATTTGCTTTCACAAGGGTGGCTGCACAGCCCCACTATCTGTTATAGAATTGCTGAACACTTAGATAAAATACAGTTGCCTCCTCACACACAATTAAGCCACTATATAGATGATATTTTGATTCAAGAAAATGATGAGGAGGAAATACAACAAGTTCTTGAATCAGTGGTAGATCATATGAAACAGAAGGGTTGGGAAATTAACTCTGCAAAAATCCAAGGACCGTCTGAGACAGTGAAGTTTCTGGGAATTCAGTGGCATTGCGGGCATCAAGCCAGCCCCACATGGCCCTGACCACCCCAGAAATCCATCTTATTTTCCAGGACAACCTGTCTTAGTCAAACTCCCCATGGTGGGAGCAGTACTATTGGTATTGGATACCCAAATAAACAAGTGTACCTGGAAAGCCAAAGATGCTCATGGAAAGGAGCACAAAATTAATACAAGGTGGATTATCCCATCTTTCTAATAATAACCCATTTCCGGTTCTCAAAATGAACCGAGAAGCTTTTCTTTCCTTTTTCTTGCAGGTAAACCCCCTGGAGAAAGGTATCCTGAGTCACAACGGGGGATCCTTATGTGAATTTAAATTTTTGTATAGTGTTGATATTCACTGTCTTATTAATATTTCTAGGATGTATTGTCTATCATTGCAAAAATTGCTTTGGGTAACTGTTCCCCTCTCCCTTGGTTCTGTGGGAAGCTCCGGCTTCCTAAGTGTTAACCAAGAATGGGAGGAAAACGAATTTGTGGGTTTAAGTCATTCTGTTACCAGTATTATGAACAAACAACAGACACCAAACCAGGGCAAGGTCCCTTTGCTAATGGGGCCTGGGCTTTAAAAGGTCATTACTGGACCCATGAAGGCGAGGTGGAGGTATCAAGACCTGAACCACACATGCACTCTGGGCTGGGGGCATGGAAATTCATTTTCCTGCTGCAAAGGCAGACCCTAGCTACAGCAAGCCAGACCATCTTCAGCTCCACAATTGACAGCAACAACCAGAATATTTTCCCTTGTGATATGTATGTGTTGGTCTTATAAGTGTCCATGTAAAACATCCTGTAATTGTACTTGTTCATGCAGACAACCACCTTCTCCCCCCAATCCCCAAGGACCGGGAGCACATCCTTAGGCCCAACCTGGGACACATTTTGATTAAATATGTTTGGTTAAAATATTGTTAATTGACATTGTTATTGTTACTGTTACCTTTATTATATGTTTGGTTAGGATGTTGTTAACCATTGTCAGTGTTAATATTGGTTTATTTGTTATTTGTAGTGTTATTGCTCATTTACCTTTGTTTAAATCTGGGATAGAAGTTTCTAGACCCAGATGACACATACACTTTAGGATAAAGGGGTGTAAAAAGTGATTTTCCTGCTGCGTATGCTGACACAACTTTGGCAGACCAGGGCAACAGACTGCGTGGACTACCAGAGCCACAAACACTCAGTGGTATATTACCAGAACCGCAGAAAAATAATGGATAATATGTTAATAATAATTTCAATTCACTTTATAACCTTAACCTTGATAATCATTTTCTTATTTGTTCTTATAATACATCTTTTTTGTCCCTGTGAATGTCAATCATGTGAGCTACCGTTGTGTTCTTCTACTGATTCCTCGCAACCTTAAAATCGGTTTGTAGAATGTTTTGGTTTTGTAAAGTTAGTTAATTTTAAGCATGACATGTTTGTTGGAGATGTTGTTAACTATATGCTTGTTAACTGAAGATATTTGTATTTGTTAAAGATATTGTTAGTTATATGTTTATTAACGGAAAATTTATATATCTGTTAAAGATGTTATTAGTTATATATTAGCCAGAAATATCGTTAGTTGTCATGTTGCACGCTATTTCTGTCCTTTCTTTCTCTCTCTCTTTATATCTCTATCCTTCACACCACCACGAGGACAGCAATGTCAAGCCATGGGGCAGTGTGACAGACTATAGTGCCTCGACATTGCTGCTACACCACTACCACTACCTGGCCTCAACAGCCTGTCGCCGTGAAGGAGTACGCTCTGAAGGAGATGAATTGTCCCCGAAGAAACCACCATATCCACCTGAAGCCAGGCCTGCCAAGCTGCACTTGTGCACGAGCCAGGTGGAGAAGAAATCAGGGTGAGGAAGGTGTGCGGAAACTGAAGACACCGCAGGCCGACAACCTCCTCCAGCACGACCACTATAAACACCTGGACATGTGCGCCTGGAGGAACAGGGGGCGGCACGTATGACAATGAGCTCCGTGGAAATGGGCAGACTCTTTGGAGAAATTGTGGGGACTTGGACAATAAAAAGACTGCGTACTCTTGTCTCAGGGCTCAGAGCTGACTAAGCCAACAGGACATCACTGGATTCGTGGTGGTAACTGATTTTGCTGCATCTCTTCTGTTTGCTTGCTTAGGTATTCTGACTTTTTCTTTCTTCTTCCCTCTATCCTATCACTATTATTACTTGTTACAGAAAATAGAGTTTGCACGGTTGCATGGTATCTAACCTCCTTTGTGTCTTAAGATCACAACTGAGATCGTTTAAAAACCCTCCCTGATATTGGATCGGGATATGCCTGACAAAACATCATCAAATGATGAACGGAAACTAATGTCACTAACCATAGAAGTGGTTTGAGAACCATGATTCACCTATAGGTCAAAGGACCGAATGAAGTGCTAAGGCTTGGACAATAAGCCCAAGCCAGAGTTGACCTATAGATGAATCCTGTATGTTTTATAATTGACAAGCATTGTATCAATAGGTATTGTACTAAAATTATAACAGACCACCTGTCCGGATGTAACAGGTGGGAATATTGAAACCTGAACAATAAGTCTTGAACCGAAATTGCTAACTCCGTATGTAGTCATTAGTGAGATATGTATAGAAAATGTAACTTAAACATCATAAAATATGTATCCTTCTTTGTGTGTGTAAACAAGGTAACAAGGCCACAATAACAGGGCCACAAAGACAGTTGTCTGGCCCTGTGACCTGGTGTGTGACCTTGCTCATAAATCACCTAGATAAGCTGGGAAAACTCCCTTAGTTTTTTCCCTGAGCCCCGGCCAGGCTCTGGGAAAATCTAACGTGAGACTGACTTCAGATATTTCCGCTTAAAACAAAAGGTGCCAGCTATTCTGGCTTACTGATTTTTAGGTATATAAGGCTGGGCCCGCTCACAGCGACTTTGGAAGCCTCACCTACGGGTGGACGCACCGCGTAGGATTTCCCACTTGCAGGGAAAGGCTCTCCAAATCCTCGCTGTAACCGGGGCTCCCCAGCGACTGCGGATCTGGATGATGGTAACGTAAGCAAGTGGTGATGGATCTTTCTTAATCACTATTCTCTCTCTCTCAGGTAGTAATGACTTGATGCATTACCCTGTATTTTCCTATTTGTTTAAGTGCACTGTTCTGTCTTTTCTTACTGTATGTTTTCTGTATTATTCTGTTATATTATTTAGTTATTTCTAGTAAAATATGCCTGCTCTTTTCACTCTGGTGTCTGAGTTTAATTGATATCCCTGATCAGCAAAATAGGAAGACACTGCTATCCTTTCCAGTAGTCACTTTTTAGCACCCTGTCCTTGACTTCATAATCCTCAAATACCAAGCTTGGAAATCTGCTTCTGGCAGAACAGGATCTCTTCATCTTTGGGGTCACGTTCCAGGCTTTTGTTCAGTCCCAAGTTCTGTTTAGATTTATCTTCAGTATGTCTACTTGAATATTCAAAAAATAATCAGCTACTCTAATTTGATTTTTTTAAAGTCATGTAAAAGACTGATTTGCTTTGACAGGTGGATCAGAAAAAGAATTGGAGCTATTTTATCTGGACCTAATTAAACAACCTTCATTACTGGCAGGTATGTGTTTGTGATGACTAGAAATTAGCTTGATTGGAATTAAAATTCAAAATATAAGGCATTGAATTGACTTGTTTTTAAAAAATATATGGTTTAAAAATACATCTCTGAAGTACATTTTTAAATGTGGCAAGTGCATGTCTAAATTTTAAATATCTCATCATGCCCAATTCCACTTTGTATTTTATGTTAATGGCACTTGTCACAGGTATTCATGAGGATATTGCCAACACTCATAAAATGGCACCACACCAGTTCAGAACTACGAGACTTTAATAAAACATTAGCAACAGTCCATTTTTCCTCTTGCAGGCACAGAATTTCTGCAGTATTTTGTGTGGTGTATTTCGGGTGAATTTCAGTCATGCAAATGAGGCCAGCATGAGGCAGATGCAATGCTTTTGCCCTCAAAGAGTGTTTTGGTGAGTCTTAAAGTAATGCATGTATGTCGGTCCTCTCTTACCTTCACAGAGCCCAGTTATTTTCCACTTGTAAAATGAACTCCATGTCTGTTGAATTGAGGGAACATTTCTCTCACTGCCCATTGCAACTCCAGCCTGTGGAATAGATGTCATGCCTCCTCAATGTCACTTGAATGGCATGCTAAAGTCATTAAATCCTATGATAAGTTCTGTCTGTCCTATTTGCCTTCTCCTGTGATGAAACCAGGCATAACTTTTTAGTAAAGTCTTCCAATGACCCTGACTGTTCACTCAGTCCAAATATGCTGCCTGAGGGTTTCAACACCTATCTTAAAAAAACTAAATGTACGCATACAGGTCCATTCTGCTGAGATACTTGAGTGCATATTGCACTATTAAGCACATCTATATCATAGCTTTCTATGGCTGTTCTGATTATGGAGAGTTTAGGGCAAGACATCTTGGAAGAGATTTTTCAGAGCAATTGAAACATTGTTCTGTATGAGTACTAAACAGCTGGTTCAACAGCTCTTGGTATAGATATGATGTAGCTGTTAAGAGGAGAGTATCATGTGGAGAGGAGATGAGAGTATCATGGGGAGCTAGCCAACAAAATAAATACAGCTTTCTTTCAAATAAAAAATAATAGTGGAGTAATGTTGTCTATGCCAAATGGAAATATTGTATGTTTATCTCAGTTTCATGGACATAAAATGCTGCAAAGTGTGTTAAAAGTCCAAATGATATTTTTGAGAGGCATTTTGCATTCTCCCCTATAGATAAGGGATGTGAAAAATCCTGCATTAGAAAAGCAGCTCCTTGGAACAGGATATATGAGGAAGTTCAAGCTATTCTGGTTATTGTCAACACTAATATAAGAATAGAATATTCTCCCTTTCAGCCTCAGATGATGGCAGACAAGTAAGGACTGTGTTTTGCTAATTATACTCTTTAAACTATGTCATGTAGGGGGATGCAGCACTCATGCCAGTTACATGAACAGGAAATATGATTTGTCCTTCTGAAGGACAAAAATGCATATATGCAAATCCTTAGGTTCTCTTTAGCTAAGGAGAGGCATTAAACATGACCATAAAATCAAAGACTAACTCTATGAATCCATAGTGCAAATCTGCTGGATAAAATTAAGTCCATTTTACCAGTTTAGGATGTAGCTTACCAATTTAACAAAAGCATGTGTTTAAACTTTGAATTTCCAAAATGTGTCTAATTAAAAGTCCCAGGATGAGAGTACATAATAATGCAAGAGATTACATTTTTAAAGCAAACATGAAAACAACTTAATAATAGCAGTAAATGTCCTCCTGCTTTCTCAGTCGATGACTACACTGTCAGAATAGCCCCCAAAGAGTTGAAATTTCTGCTGTCTTTTCCACCTCTTTCCCAAGAAGAGCTTCTTACTTGTCTGAGATGAGTATACATATTAGTCCGTTTTACTGGGTTGACTTACAAGCGTTGTCTTCGTGCAGTCACAAACATCTATTTGCAAAACTCCTGTGCATTAATTAATCTTACACGTTGGTCAGTGCCTGTGAACCTTATTCAGTAATGACTTGTGCACTAGTTAACAGGGAATTCATTTAGAACGGGAAGTGAAACAAACCAACAAAGAGTGCATGTATCATTAGTTTCACCCCTCAGATATTTCTTTTCCCATATGTTTTGGCTAACTGTACCACGCTATGATCAATGTGCAGACCATGAAAACAGACAAAACCAGCTGAAAAAGCAACCTTGTGCCTCTTTAAGAAAAAGGGAAAACTTTTCCAATTGATTTAGTGCTTCATAAATTAGCCTAGGGACAGCTTTAAATTGTGCTGTTATTATGCATACAGGATTCTACTCATCTAATAATTTTGCTATTCAATAAAAAAAAAAAAGATGTTTTGAATAGCAACCAAACATGCCATAAAAATACACTATCCACATTCTGCAAAGAGCGAAAATGTAAATGAATGGATTGAAAATGTCCCCAATATGATTTCTTTCTTGTTGACTTTCCAATTTATTTTTTCATGGGGAAAAAGATGTACTGGGAAATAGAATGCATGATCTACAAGTAGGAGTTTAGGGAAGTCATTATATACCCATTAGTTGTGTGCATTTATTAAATCTGTCTGGTAAAATTAAGGGAGCTAAAATTTTATGTATTTATTTCTGTCTAGTGTGCCTAGTGTATCTTGTATGCCAGTCAGCATTTAAGATAAGCAATTAATTGACCATATCAGAGAACAGAAGCCTTGGCCTGGGAAGGATATATCCACCGAAGAAACTCTCCTGAGATTCTGTATTTGTGGTCCCTGAGTGAGTTTGGGATGCTATCCATTTTAATTGAAAGATCAAAGTCTTTTATGACTATCTTTCAAAAACTATAGGAAATATAAACAAATACTTCCTCAGCATTTTCATTCAAGCTCTAGGAAATCCTGCAGGCTGTCCTGGAAAGGGGCACCAAATCTGTAGATATGGTGTTTGGCCAGTGCATAGTCCTGAGTCTTTACTATGGCTATAAGACCAGTTATTCATCCCCTAAGGCCCATGGTGATGAGAATATTTATTTACTAAGATACTATCTTAATCAAAGCAAAGCCAGAAGAGCTCCTTTGACTGTATATCTTGGCCTGAGCCTATCCAGTAAGGGCCCTAGGGTTTTTAATAAGTACCCAAAACCCTCTTACATTAATCAATTCTCCCAGTTTAGACTTACTGATATTCATGGGAGATGCCAGGATTTGCATCTTAAATTTTTACTGGCCAAAAAAGAAATACAGATAGTATCAGTAATAGATGTTTATTTTATGCCTTTCCCATAAGAAAGGGGAGTGGGGACTTCTGCTAATAGTGCTCTGCTTTCGGTGTGTCTTGCTTTCTATTATAGTAGCATCCAAATGTGATTAGTAAGCATAAGGAAAGTGAAAGCAATGGACAAGTAAGCATTTGCTTGTCACAGACCACTTGGTTCACTCTGGGATGGTGGAATTTAAACCCAATAGGGTTAGAACTAGATTTTCTTTTAAAAGAATGCTCCAAAGATCCTGGGTATGGATGCCTCAGTCTTGCCTTGGTCATCTGTCTAAGATTTGGTAAAAGGGCTTTCTGAGCATGAATGTGAATGAATCACAGTCTGGAAAGAAATAATCAGTGATGTTACACATAATATAGCACAGGTTCTGTCAGACACTGCCCCTGTCCCTGGAGGCTAGAAAGAACCAAATGAAAGTGGCCATGATAATAGAGGCTAATGTCATAACAGCATTGAGCTATTGCCAAAGATGGAAACATTCCCCAAATGCTGCACATATTCCAGTGGAAATAAAAAGTTTATAGTCTTTCTGGCATGTGTTATCAGCAGCCACAAGGATCTGGTTCAAAAACCAAAAGATTCCTCTGGAAGTTAGCAAACATATCAATCTGAGCCTCCCCTAAGTAAACTAGTTAAAATACACTTGCTTACTGCCCTTACTGGGCAATAGTTACATTTCTACAAGAACTGACTAGGCACAGGACAAAGAACACACAATTCTTTAAAAGAATCTTTAAAAGAAAGAAACTTTAGTTTTTGCAATCACAGCCTTAGTTTATACGAACAATATGTTAAAAAACTACCCTATAGTCCCAGAAGTGCATTCTTTGGTCTTTTGCACTTCTTTTTAAGCTGCTTCTGTAGAAAGAGAAGGTGGCAAATGAAGGACAAATTATTGTTGCTGCCCTGTTTCCTGCACTCCCCTTCCCTTCCCTTCCCTTCCCTTCCCTTCCCTTCCCTTCCCTTCCCTTCCCTTCCCTTCCCTTCCCTTCCCTTCCCTTCCCTTCCCTTCCCTTCCCTTCCCTTCCCTTCCCTTCCCTTCCCTTCCCTTCCCTTCCCTTCCCTTCCCTTCCCTTCCCTTCCCTTCCCTTCCCTTCCCTTCCCTTCCCTTCCCTTCCCTTCCCTTCCCTTCCCTTCCCTTCCCTTCCCTTCCCTTCCCTTCCCTTCCCTTCCCTTCCCTTCCCTTCCCTTCCCTTCCCTTCCCTTCCCTTCCCTTCCCTTCCCTTCCCTTCCCTTCCCTTCCCTTCCCTTCCCTTCCCTTCCCTTCCCTTCCCTTCCCTTCCCTTCCCTTCCCTTCCCTTCCCTTCCCTTCCCTTCCCTTCCCTTCCCTTCCCTTCCCTTCCCTTCCCTTCCCTTCCCTTCCCTTCCCTTCCCTTCCCTTTTATGCAGTTCATCTATGACTGATTAAGTCAGAAAGTTTACAAGTGAAGTTTCAATCCTGGCTTCTAGGTTTTATAGCTTGTAAAGGAAAGTGTTCCCTATCCTTTCCATCTTCCTTCCTTAAGATTCAATGCTTCTCTGGGGCGCTACTACCTTTGGTTGGGATGGCCAGGCTAGTTACAGAGCTGATAGCCTTGCTCTTCTTATGCAGAGTACGTCTTGCAGTTGTTGCTGCTCTTTCTGTGTTTCCCTCATGATGCTGAATGTGTTTTCTAAAGATCTGGCCTCACTGTTAGTGATTTCATCAAGTGTTTGCTAGGGGGAGGTAGTTTTTTTCTGCTGCCCATATTACTTTGTTCTTATGCCTTGTGGCCCCAGTAAATGCCTGTTGTGTGGGCATGGTCAGAATGATATAGGGGACACTTTGAGTGCAGTAATGAATAACTGGGTTTCTTAGGGGTTGTTCTGGCCACCAGCCTATAAACATCCTCCCTCTTTCTTTGTCCCAAAGGATGTTTAAGCAGTTTAAATGAAGTAGAACAGCGTCAATGAGCAATACTGATAAAGACTTGCCTCTGAGGATCTTATATTGCCTGGGAGGAGGGAGACCTAAGTTCAGTCATTGCTGCAAATCAGGCAGGGGAATTGACAGTGTGTCCTGAGTGTTACAGCAATGGCTAGATTTACTAGGCTGAGTGGCAGCAACATGGAACCCTCAGGTTTCTGCGTTCTGTGTGGGGTTGGCTGTACTCTACAGACAGCTGTCTGATGAACTCTGTTGACATGATGGATAAGTGTCTTAATTTTTGAAGGCTGTCAGGTCTAGGTGTGGATCAGTCACCAAGCTGCTTCACATGGTCACATTTAAGCAGTTTCCAGTCTCGCTACCAGTAGAAATTCAGGGGCCTTTGTGAAGGTACTGCAACAGAACAGTGTTTTTTAAGAACCCCAATGGCACTTAGAGAATGGATTTAAGAATCTAAATCACTTTTACCCTCAAAGTGTGATGCCAATAAGGAAGTAAGAACTTCCTGTTCTTACCTGATGTCTACCTGGCAGTCTGAAAACACTGAAATGCTCCTCAAGAGGTCTCATCACTAAGAGATGCAGACTTCTAAGGAATAAAATTTTCCTGCTTCTACCTATTTTCTTAAGCTGGATATGAAACATAGGCCAAAGGATTTCTCTGAATCACTTCTTCCTTCCAGTCATATAGTGGTGGTAAAGCTAGAAAAAGTATTTTAGGGTGACACTCAAACCATAGTCCTCCTTTGCTCTGAATGATCAGTACTGTGATGTTCTGTTACCTGACGGACAGAAAACCATATATGTATAGTAAAGGATTCTGATAGTGTAAATTCTGTCTGAAAATGTAGGTCTTTGTTAAAAATACAGTTAGCTGTATGCATTAGGATTACGGTGCTAGTTTTAGGGTGTGGAATAAAATTCAAAACCAGGAGCGTTTTCCAAAGATAATTGACTATTTAGCAAACAAAGTTAGAAAAAGGTCTCATGACTCATTGCTGGCATCCATTTTCCCTGGGGTAACAGGAAACAGGGAATTCAGAATGCTGGTTAGAGTCCTACATAAATTACTTCATATCTAGTGACATGACC
This sequence comes from Strix uralensis, assembly GCF_047716275.1. Classification (NCBI taxonomy): domain Eukaryota; kingdom Metazoa; phylum Chordata; class Aves; order Strigiformes; family Strigidae; genus Strix; species Strix uralensis. The sequence goes on from NC_134012.1 coordinate 39,944,558, forward strand.
TCCTGAAGCAGCAGTCTGGCTGCAAAGTGTCTTGTAGCTCTTATTTTTTTCTGCTAGGGCATCAGAATTAACTCTTCTAAAATTCAATAAAAGCAGGTAATGAAAAAAAAAAAAAAGAAAAGAAAAAAGAAGGGAAAGGTATGAATTTCTGCAGTTGAAAGAATAAATTCCAACAGATAGCAGTGAATTTTACCTTTTCTGAATATGTAGAAGGCAATTAGATCTTCTTACTATAGAAACACAAAGAAAATTCTCTGGGCAGAGGTGGTGTGAGGTAAGTACATATGGTGTGTACCCTATGGTTGGAGTTTCAGAGGTGCCAGAGTAGCATTCAGATACTTGGAAGATGCTAAACTCTTCTAGTAGAGTATTTTATGCTATTCAGTCACTAACTAACACATAATGACTTCCAAGGAACAATGAATATTAGCTCTGTTTGCTGTAGTCCATTGGACTAGTTCTGAGAGACTACAGAACTTTTCATGTGGTGGTTGGAAAGTCTGCCTGTGTAGACATGACATTACAAACTGAAAAGTAACCTCTTTCTTTCCATTTGGTGCAAGTATAGCCCAAAATTCCTTCTTCTGAAATACATCAAATTGAAATAATGGTGCTGAATGATGAACAAGTCTACTTCCTCTACCACATGTAATTAATTTTCTTCCCAAATACCTGACTAAGTCTTTGCAGGTAATTGGTAGTTAGGTAATCTGCCTATTAATTTCTTCATTTCTAGCCAGTCTCTAGTTAATAATCAATAGTCCCCTTTTCTAATGAAGAAATGGCCTTGACATTCTGGCCTTTTTGGATCTTTTGACTAAGATACAATGTCTAATTTCAAAAATAATGGTACTGTAAGTCTTATTTTACTATTCTTCCGTAATAATAAGATCTTTGTCTGCTTCCAGAATTTATACCCTACTATTAAATAAGGAAAATCTTTTGTACAGTAGGTGTAAAATTACATCACTGTCAAGCCATTATTTTAAAAAGAAAAAAATCAGGGGTCCTGTGCTAAGATTAAAAATCAGAAGTGAGTTACATTGAAAAAGTCTACTGCAAAATGATGGTACCCACTGGCAAGTCTTCCACAGTAACCTACAGAAACCTTAACTTTGTCTGGTGTTGCAAACGTAGTTATGGTTGACATTTTTGTGTTTTGAATGTCAATTTCAAAAGCAAGGTTTCTGGAAATGGCATTAAAACAAGGACTTCTGAATTTTTTTGAAATAGATTTGGGGAATTCATGCCTTTGTTCTGGAACATAAACACAATCTCCAAGTACCATTTGTTTTGTATTTATAAATACACTTACGTTCATGGGGGCAGAGGAATTTATACAATTTTTTTTTTGAGAATCGATAGATACATTTATAATTATACCCAGCTGCATTATATCAGCACAGGTTATGTACCCCAAGAGTAAGCAGAGTGTCCATAATTCGTACTAGTTCCTTTGTTGCAACATGACCTGCGGACTGCACAAGGCAGTGTGGGTGGGATGAGAGGGGTAGACCATGGCTGCCTGGGCAATGGGTGCCTGGCAAATGAAATAAGCTTATGCTTTTTGAGATCTCTAAACCAAGGTATAACATTTTAAATTTATGTTCAGTAATTTATATGTGTATACAAAATACAGCTTGCTGTTTAAAAATATTAAAGCGATTTTTATTAAACATGCACAAGAACATCTTGTATGTGGGCTGAGTTAGCTAACTATAGTCTGAGTTTCTCTCCACATACGTGTCGTGCTCCCCTGCAGGAAAGAACTACAGCAGCTATATGATATGCTGCTTTATTGATTGTCATGAGGGATAGATTCCTAAATAATTGTCATTAGATGATTTTAAGACTCCCAAATATTCCATTTATAACTTAAATATTTTATAAAAGTATTTTATGAAAGTTGGGACACTTGGAAAATGTTTAATGTTAAAGTATAAGACACTTGAGTCTCTTCCTTCAAACATCATTTTGGTTTTCAAAAATGAATAAATAGCAAGACTCTTAGCACTTGTTTTTGAGTCTTCTCAGTACTATTTATAAGTGGAGTGAGAGCAGCTATTATTATCTTTATAAATATTTGGCACTGCATGGCCTTGATATGCAATCATGTCCATTCAAAGAATGTCTAGTGAACAAAGGAACTGGTCTCAGGGCATGAATGTTATGCTGAAGCAACTAAAGGATACAAGTCTTGTCACTTCTTGTCTCATTTTCATTAAGAAAATCATGTGGTTTAGCTTTAGGGGGGTGGTGATGAATCAACCATGTGACTAAAGGCAGGTGGCCATCTTAAAGCAGCTCTTATCCCTAGTAAAAATAAGAAATAAAAGAAAGGATTTGGGGTGGGGGGGCAGTGTTCAGCTCCATAAAATGTTCACTCACTGGGCTGCCATGAAGTAAATATTTTTACAAATATATTATTTACTACAAGGGAAGTTTTTCCTGGAGAAGGCAGATAAATGTGCTTGCTATGGGAGCTTTATGGCCTCTACAGGCCCAACTGTCATTCCTTCGGTACTTCCTGTCAGTCTGACTAAACTCTGTCATCCTTCAACCCAGTTTAAATTAACAGGTAATTTGTAAATGTCACTTCAGGTTAGGCCGCTCATTTTGTTTCTACTCTACCAATGCAAAGTCTAGGACTAATTTTTCTTGTCTTCTTTTAATAGGATTTTCATTTATAAATAGAATTATGTTCTGAAAATAAATTACAATAAGTGATGCACAGAACTGGTAGCAGCAGCACTTTCATAGAATTTCAAGCACCTGCATCAGAAGAGATTAATAAAAACACTTCAAAGGCTAAATTCTATTTAAGCAGAAGACAGCTTTTGGTTAATATTTAATCTGAGTAACTGAGATCTTGGTTGAAAATATAATTTTTTAATATCTAAATTAATTTGCAAAACAAAACCATTAATTTTGCCTAAGAGCTTTCATAGTGCAAAAGTTTCAGTAATTTATTTGAAAAAAAAATTTAAAACGTAATTCTGTAGTAAAAGTCCCTATTTTAATATGGAATTTATTTCTAATGCAATATATTATATTTGATCAGCAATACTGCTTTAAGTCTATACTTTTTTAACGCTTGCTAATACACTGTATTGAATAATAAGAAGAATCAGACCTTTCATGAGAGTTTTTTATTTGTAAAAGAGATTACGTTTAGGTTCAGTATTAACAAACAAACATCACCCATATCTTTAAAGGTAGTATGCAACTGAAAAAACGTACCTTTCCACTAGAATATAGGACCTGATATAATATTTTTCATTGTCATGGTTTTTGAAGTGTTATAGTTACAGTGTATGCTTTGATTGTTCACCTCCTAGCAATCTCAAGCGCAAGTGATCTGGGGAAGCTGTTTGCATACTGAGACTCCTGTGCCTTTCTTCTGCTTTCTAGTGGTAGGAAGCATCTTCTTTCCCCCCCACGTCTCAAGGAAACCTAGCATCTTTCCAGCAGAAAGAGAGACTCAGTTAACATATGGAAGGGAATCTCAACACCTTCTGGTCCTTGTAAAATTTCCTAGTCTTGGGCAGGGGCTTGACTATCCCCTCATAGCAAAAAACATGGTCTAATCCCCTCTTTTGGCTTCAGTAGTAGCCAAATTCAGCTGTGTGGAGTGCAGGCCAAAATCCAGTCTTTCTTTCACTAACCTCTCTCCATGTTCATTTTATCCTTTTCTGCTGTCATCCCATTCACTTCTTTCCTGCATATTCTTACTCCTGTTATCTTATTTTTTCTCTCATTCTTTACGTTAAAGCATTTATCTGGATTTTTGTGACTCTTTTTATTCTTGTTGATTATTTTCTGATTGCTTCCATCAAGTCCCTTTTAATATCCATCAGCACCCAGAAGTGTTCTGTAGTAGTTGCACAGATGTTCGTAACAGTCAGAGTATCTGGAAGACAAAGGTATCCAATGTGGATAGTGTAGTAGTAGCGAGGATTCTTCTCAGTGACTTGGTGAGCAGAAATTCAAGAACCATAGCAAAAAGGTTTGGCACTGGGCCACCAGTGATGAGTGATTACATTGGCTACTGCTCTGGTAATTAACATATAAGAGATATCTACATGGGAGATTGCAATATAATATGACACAAGTTAACTAACTCTCCATTAAAGAGTTGGATTCTTTGAGTTGGCTTCAGTGTAACTGTGCTTTAAGCCTCCACTCAGACAACATCTGTATTATTTAAAATCTGGTGTCTGGATCCTAGTTAAACCTGTAAGCACATTGTAAATTTATGCAGACTGTTACTGTAAAGGCTACTTCAGGTGGTTTAAAAATGACATTTTTAGTGACATTAGCAGTATCAGAGCCCAGTATCAAATACTGGAAAAGTAATTCTCATTGTGCATTAATACTGAGTTATTATCAGAAACATAACTTTTCTATGTAAATATTAACTGTTTTGTTTAAACATTAAAGGTCTTACTTTATTCTGAATGTTAAATTAACATTAGTGCAGGAAGAGTCTAGGACTTGAAAAGAGCCATGATGTATTAAGTACTAACAGAAGTTCCCCCACCCTGATTCATGATAATTAGTAGGAATGCAAGTCTAGTTGGAATGTCATTTATTTTCTTGTGCTTTAGTGGATTTTAGCTGTAAACGCAGCATCGGTCCAATTTTCTACAAAGTTTACCTTAACATGCTTTCACAAACTGATCAGCTCAGATTTGTTACATTTTCCCACTGTATAACATACAAAAGATTTTGTGGTGAAGCAGAAGTAAGCTTGGATCTTCTCTGTATGGCCTAATGTGAATCAATACAAGGGAGTATGATGGAACTTAGGAAACTGACCTTTATGTGAACCAACTGCTGGTGTTCATGAAATTCGAACTAAGACTTGGTTCTAGGAAGACTGTGAAAGAGCTAATATTCTGAAATGCTGACAAAAAGGAATCCACTGTGAAATAAATGCCTGTCTGCCTGTCTGACCATCAGAATTAAAGGAGAGAAGCAGAAATTTATTGCCACCTGTCCCAGAGACAAATATGCGAGATAGATGTGCACTGCTTTCTCCAGGATGACATCTGGAGGAGCACTTATTGTCTATCAAAGTTATTGCAAAAAGAACTGCTGTGTCAGTTGCCCTAATTCCGCTTAAATACATAGAGATTCTTTGAGCAATTAACTGAGCAGTACTTTGGATGATTCTTTGAGGTGTTTGTGTTCACTCTACATCAAAAATTCACAGAAAGCAAGGTAAGATGCACATTTCTCTTTTAATCAGAATATTTTTCCCATTTTTTTTCTCACTTTTAGTTTACTTGAGAAGGTCAAATGAGTATGTACTTGACATTTACTGCAGGGAGAAAACTATGGAGGTATATCTATGATCCTCCTTTTACAGGCAGGCGATTAAGCAAAAATTCAGAAGATTATCTCTATAATTTCACTAATTTAATGAATTACCTTTTTCTTTTTATGCCTGAATTTTCTTTCCATGATAATTGTCTAGGTTGCTATGTCTCTTAATGCGGAAGATGTGAATGTTCCCAAGAAGTCACATCATACAACCTAGCAGGTATTTTTTATGTGTTGTTCCCTTTTTCAAAACTGAATCGCACTTCATACATTGCACTTTATTTATCAGCTCTTGACTGAGAGCTAGAGGAGTTGAAGGTGGTGTTTTAAGCTACACAGTATGACATTCACTATCCCAACATCTATCTATCTAGCTATCTCTTGGTGGGAGATAGATGAACACGTCATATTCAGATATTAATGTCTATGCTAATCAAAAGTTCTGATATCCGAGTTTGGGATTTTTTGAAGCACAACATTGAACAATGTGTTGTAGTGACTATTTCTAACACCTTTCTACATGACAGATCAGGCTTTTAAATATAAAATTAGTGATAATTGAATCTCATACTTCAAATATGTACCCATTTTATAGAATCACCCTAAAAAGTTTAATTTAAAACTTTTAACTGCCCCCGGTCTGATGCTTTCGTTTAGGATTAGGACTAGATGATAACTTCAAGCTGCAATGATAACACTGAATATGGACTTCATATTATTTTAGATGAGTTTTCAAACACTGATTTTTGCCACTTCAATTTCTGGCGTCCAAACAAAATCCTTTTGGACTGATTTGAAACATGCTTGAAGGGAGCAGTTATTCCACACTAAGGAAAACATAGGCTGAGATTCTCTCAAGTTTTCTATCTAGTATTGGGGAGATTTGAAGCATAAGGTTTAGCAAATAACTAGCAGTTGAGACAGATGAGGGCAATCTTCTTCAAAGCTGTTGCGTTAGACTGAGACAAGACTGCATCCACGTACAAATGAAAAGTTTATCTTTGCAAGCAGGAATGCTATAGTTTGACTATTTTTCAATTAAAAGTTGGATTCCATAGTGCATTGAATCTGTCACAGTGAAAAATGTAGGCTGATTGTTAATAATACTGCTCTATAATTATTACTATTATACAGTCCAGATACCTCATGAGGGCACGATCCCCTGATTCTATTTGGTTTTGTATAGACTGTAGAAGAAGCAATTCCTGAGCTGTAAGGTTGGTAAGCTAAGTATAAGACTCATGCAAGTAGATTCAAGAAGCTTTTCTGTTGTGGTTATTGATGGTGTTGCTGAAAGCAATCTGTCACAGTGAGAGCTACCCCCTTTTACCCTTACATTGCATGCTCGTTTTCTCGTTTTGACATGTTAGGTGTTGAATGGCTAAGAGTGAATTTTCTTGTTAAAGAAGGTGGTTTTTCAATATTAAAAAAAACCCAAAACCTTTAAAAATATTTTCTTAAATTTATAGAGAGTTTAATAAAAAGTTTCAACACAAGATTATTGAAATATATTGCCTTCTTCAAAACAGAGAATTACAAACACCCTCTGCAGAATACTTTTAATGTAATTTTAGAGTGAAATAATTACTTGGAGATGCCTGTGGTACAAAGTTTAACACCTTTTTCCCAGGGATATATAATTATGGATTGAAGAGGACAAGAAATCGGTGTAGACAGCTGTTCTCTCATAGCATCATCCCCCTTAGTGGACTGATGACAAGTGAATGCTTGTAATAGGAGATAAAATTCAACTTTAAGTGTTTCTTCTCCAGCCAGATGACTCATACAGGTGTAAAAACATGTATCTTTCTTGGGCATCCATCTGTTTGCAAGACACATCAGTTGGCACTCTTGCTGTATTAGCCACAACCTAGACAGCAAATACTCATTGTAAGACCCTTTTAGTTACTAATTGAAATAATTAGATTGAAAAATTCCATTTTGTTTTAGAATTTTGCTGGAAGTGTCCTGCTATTTCAGATAATAATATGAGGGGAAACACATTGCTTTGTCTGTGTTCATACTTTAACGTTACTGAGAAGCTCTGGTGCTCCCATGGAAGGAGCAAAGACTTGCCACTTGGCAGCAGTGAGAAGCATGTCAGGATGTGGCTTTCACTGTCATCATGAAGGAAGCATGAAAGTTTCGCTAAGTCATGAGCTGCTATAAAAAAATCCAGTCAGTGTTTGCTTGTTTGCTTCAGGGGCAGTTGTTAAGAGTTCAGCAGCTAAATTCTTCATTTTTAAATTTTATTTTGTATTTTTTCTGTGGCAAGATTTAATCTCTCCCTCCTGGGTTACATCTCTGAGTGTGGAGATTGCATGCCTAGAGAGCACCAATATTCCTTCCTTCCCCAGAGCTGCTGAAGCAGAGCAGACTTTTCCTGCAGTGATGCTGCCAGCACCAAAATGTGGGCATGTAGGCACCTGAACACCAGAACTGAGAGTGAGAATAAACTTCCCTGTTACCTCAGTGCCCTTCTGCTATATCCTGGGACCCCACTTCATTTCAATATGAAGAAGGTAGAAACAGTAAATTGGTAAGCTGGGTATGGGAGCTGGGAGAAAATTCTAGGAAAAGAGTGAAATGATAAGACTAGGGTGAGGAACAGTAAATACAAGAAAGACTCCTACTTGACAAGGAGAGAAAAAAGCAGATCAGTTAAGGAGGCTGGCAATTGAATGTTGTCCTGGAGAACTGGATTCTTATCTTATGTCTGTTGAGCTGGAGAAATCTTGTAAAAAAGCAGAGTAACTGAGGTCTACAGTAAAAGCGAAAACCCCACACTCCTCTTTGGTCTGAGAACCTCTGAGGCAGGGGAAGCTGGGAGGGAGAGCAAAGGGGAAACAGATCTGCCACAGGCTGTTTTCAGCCTGAGACATGCCAGGTTTTGCACATGGTCTTTTATTACGTTTGAATGTCACTTCTGCTAGCAGGGATTTGTGTCCTTAAAACAGATCATGGAAACTGGAGGACCATTCCTGATCCAGTGTACAGAAGCCTGGGCCTCCTAATTGCCTGTATGTGCCAATGTAGGCAGGGAGAGGAGGGGAGAAAATGGTCACCCTCATGTACAGCAAGAGCTCCCAGCCCTGGAGTGCTCATATGAACGCGACTCCAAGAAAGTGTGTTTAGTTGTCAGTCCTCCATGCAGTATTCCTGGAGATGGAGCAGCAGAGGATGTTGGTAAAAATTTTGGAGCTAGCTAAAGTGCCATCATGAGTTGAGGATCAGCGCAGGCCATAGCCGAGGAGAGAGGCGGTGCAGGGCAGGAACCAGGCTGTTGGGGCAGGAGCAGCTGGCAGAAACAATCCACACCCCTGGCTTGATCCAGCCTGAGCTAGGCCTTGCTACCCAGGAGGAATGGGTCATTTCAAACCACGAGCTGGAGCGGAAAGCAGCCAGCTGGCCCCATGTGAACTCTGGAGAAAAAATGTGTAAGGTGTAAAGTTATAGTTTTATAAATTAGTCATTCCCTGCTTATCTACATGGGCATAGTTCTCTGTTCTACCTTTAATGAAAATATGGGTTGTTAAACTGCTGCTTTGCAAGTGGGGAAATTGGGTTTCTGGTTTAAGCACCAGAAAACTTAGTGTAATTATCTCTAGGTTCATTATGATGGCTTGAGTTTTTGTTGTAACTCCCATAAATTTAAACCCAACCCTTGCTGCTGCCAATGGCAACAGTATTACACTTGTGTCAGCTGACCCAGAAGTGTGGTTTCAGTACCCCACAGAGGTATGCTCTGATTTAGTGAAGTGCTTCATAACTAGAATAGGTCAATAGGAAGTACACTTGAACAAATTCGGTGTTGCACAGTGCTTAATAGTAAGGAGAAACAGCGTTAGGCATCTCAGAAGAACCCAAGATGAGCAGATATCTTTAACCTTATTAGCTCTGTGCCTCAGCTTCCCACTTGTAAAATGGTTTACAATTAAATGAACCAAAGGGATGCTATGAAAATAAATTCATTAATGTTTGAGAAATATTCAGATACTATACCATGGAGGGTAATAGACTGTCCCACAAGTAAATGAAAATTCTTTGTTCTGTAAAATACAGTTTGAAGAGAGTGTGCACTGAGAAATATGGGGGACGACTCTCTGAACAGTGAGGATAACAGAGTTGTGGAATACCTGTCCTGCTCATTTGTTGAGCATCATCTACCTAGGAGACCAACTGAAGTGAATATTTCCTGTGGGAAAAAATAATAATGTAATCATATAATGTAAAAACCACATTGTAAATCATGAATTTAAGGAGGATGAATTAAGATTATATGAGTGTTAGTGCTACCTTAATTGCAGCCACAATGAGCCACCTTACTTCTTACATTCCTTAACATTTCTTGACTTTGCAACAGCAGCACCTCTTTAATCTAGTGGGGTTCTGAAGGAGCCTTTGAAAAAACTGAAATCAAAAGCAAAAAAAAAAAAAAAAATCAGTTAAATTGATACTTGGGAGTAATTTTCAGTGTCACACCCAGGAATTCAGGGGTGGAACAGCCATTATTGCTAATGGTAGCTCTCTGGCCTAATCCCTCCACATTGCACTGGATCTTTGTACAAGTCTAAATATATAAAGTGCACTAGGTACTCTCTACAAAGTGCTTACTAGGGGCTATTTATAGTACTTCTCAAAATCTTGTGACAGAAAAACTACTTTTAAGAATCATGGTAAGTCTGGGCTGTATTAGCTGTGCACCCAGCATCCCTAAGAAAGGAAGAAACAACATAAAATTATTGTCATTTTTTTCCTAACTGCTCTTAGTCTGTAGCAGGACCTTATGTATTTTATTTGCATCAGAAAATGCTTCTACACGCACAAGATTTGTGGCTACATACTCTGGAGAAGCAAGTTGAATCCAAGAGTCATCTTCTGTCCCTGGAGCAGAGACATCCTCATGAACCTCCATCCTTTGCTGATGGCAGCTGTGGGGTGGAATGGGAGTGAGTACTTTTCAGGTAGTGGCACAGCTGGTGTTTCCTAACCAAACCTTACGTTCTCCCAGGGTAAATGGGAAAAGGTGTCTGCACATAGTCATTTGTATGCCAACAAAGAGTATTCTTTTTAAGTGGCTCCCCTCAGGGTCTTGACCTGGAAAACCTGCTCTTAAAGATAACCAGATTAATAAAGCAAAGGCACGAGCTGTTAGGAGGCAAATTACCTATCCATCTGATCCAGGTAGTTGCACTTAAATAGACATGAGAGGCAGGATTAAACAAAGCAACCCAAAATTTCATTTATATCCTTATGTCCCTGTGTGGATTTTAAAGGAAATGAGGGAAGAAATATATCAGACTGTATTTCTTGGGCTTAGTTGTGTTAAGACACTGCAATGCAGTTACATTTTGGATTTTGTATTTGACTTTACTGATTCGTGCAGTTGGATTGTTATTAAAAGCACTCTAGTTAGACTGATAATGAAGTCAGATTAGGCTATAAAGTCTTCCTGATACATAATAAAAAACTCTACTATTTTAGATATTAGCACAGAAAATCAAAGGTATTTGATTTCTGAAATAGTAAAAGAGAGTCTTATCCCTCCAAAGTCTATGCTGAGTCAAAGCAGCACGCAGAAATAATGCAAGTAGAGCACAGCACAGCTGAGGAAAGGCTGGGAATGGGAACATGATACTCGCTGGCTTATGTTCCTCAGCAGTACATGCAGAGTGGCCATAGGTGTGCATCTGGAGCAAGGCAAGGCTTGATCTCACTCAACTGCCCCTGGCTCCCTTTCAGTAGGGCTTAGCTAATCTGTATATTTGTAGATGTAAGAATTTTGGCAACTTCACTGAAAACACGATCTGTTTGATTTCACTGGTCATTTACAGTAAGCGGACTCCAACATCATTCATGTTGAAAGCTGTTTGTTCGTCAACTGCTTGTGAAAAATATGTCATCTGCTTAAGAAAACCGCCACAGTTCAAGACTAAAAATATCATACTGCATTAGCCAATTTGTTCAGGGAGTTTTCTTTCAAATTTGTTTCTAGCCCATGCTCAGAAAATATAAACTACTAGCTGGTCTGGTCTCCTGAAACGCAAGTATCTAGCTGGAAAGAACAACTTGTATCAGCTGGGCAGATATAATTAAAGTTTCAGGCTTACTTCATACCCAGGTGGAGACTTTGAAAGACTTAAGGGAATTTAGTGCTAATCCAAACCTAGTATCTTCCAACCGATGACATGATGGGCAGCATGGAACTGTAATTGGAAGGGCATTGGAGGGGGACTTGGAGAGATTACAGAAAAGAGAGAAGAGAGGATTAGACAAGCAGAAGCGTAAGTACAGCAACTTCAGAAAATTACCTAATGCAATGCAGTTCTTGTGTCTTTATGATATTCAGATTCCTAGGCTTGTCAGAGAGTACAATACTACACACCTTCCAGTTCTGTTATAGAAATCTGCATTGAGTGCAAACTGTCAAAGCCTTTGCAAGCTAGAGGAAGCTGCTTAGGAAGATGTAGGCAGTTCATCTGGCAACGCCTCCTGTTAATCCTGCCATATATTAAATCGTCTGTCCTTATCTTCAGATCTGTCAATGCAGGACAAGTGATCAAGCTTCAGGATGCTCTTCCATACATCATGTGGCACATGGCCTCACAGATGTGGGGGTACGTGATCTACCCACACCCACAGATCTTGCTTAATGTTGAGATAGCCTTTTTGAAAGGATTTTTTGGGAAGGTTCCCTTTAATTGACATGGCATCTTCCACTGCCTGGGAATTCCTCTTTGCCATGTCATACAATTGTTTATTCCAACAAGTGCTCAGGAGCTACAGTTGGGATTAAACCAAGCTGCAAGCATGTACATCCTGTTTTTATGACTTTGCCTCCATCTTTTCTTAATGTTGCTTTCACATTATCTTTGTCTCTTCCCACTTCTGCTTTCCTTTTCTTTACTTTTATTGGTGCTTTTCTCCTTGATTATGTCCTCCCAAACAATTTATTTCCTATCTCTGATTTGGAATGGATCTTTATGCTGTTCTTTCACTGTGAGCCTTCTTGCCTCTACCTGATGATTAGCAGTCATTTCTAACCATAATGTGAGAGACTTTGGCATGCAGCAGAGCACCAGTCTTAAGGAGCAGACACTGCCCGAAGGGACCGCATGGGAAATGCAGTGAAACCAGATGAAATCCAGTATGACCACTTGAGATACAAGTCAGAAAAGGCAGATTTTTAAATTAAATGTTGTATTGCAAGGTGGGGAAAGGAAATTAATGAAGTCTGTTTCCCTTACAATGAAGGGTGGGACATATTTTTTCTAATTTTACTTAGTATTATATTTTTAAGGAGCTATTGCAGATGAAAAATGATATTACTCTAGTTGATCCAAGAAGGCAGATAGAAATTTTGGATAGCTCCAATTACGGAAGAAATTGAGATCGGTAATTCTGTGAAGTAATCTTGTTTGGTGATAAAATCCTGTTGTACTTGCATCAGCCAGCCCAAAACAGTTCCTCTGTCCACATCACCAGACCCCATGTAGCAGCATTACCAGGACAACTCTCTAGGCTTCTCTTAGCTTACACAAACTGAGACTCGCTTTCTTCTCATTGCTTACACGCCTCCATCATGCTTTCAAGCAAGATTCAGCAAAAACATTCTTTTAGATCATTTTCTGGACTCTGTCTTTTTTTTTTTTTTTTTGAGCTGTGCTATGAATCTTTCAGTTGTCTCAAGTAAGCATGAGCAGGCCAACATCAGGCATCCACTTTTTCCTGACAATGTCCTACTTTTTTCGCCTTTAAATGCTACCTGCATTTTGTGTATCTCTTTCTGTCCCGCATACACCTTCGATACACCTGATTTAATTTTTTTAAGATCTTTTGTGGTGATAGCACCCAAACTTTATTAGGAAAGGCAGTTTCCACCCCAATCCTGTCTAACAGACCTATGTTTCGGTAAGATTCGGCCTGGAGTGATGGGGTGTTTTCATCAATATTGTCACATTGTACTATTGGCAATGACGTAATAGCTTGGCTCATTAAATTCTAGTAATATGCATTTACATGTCTGATCACTACTAAAGCTATTCATTTTGTATCATCTTAATCTTTAAAATGTTACAAAAGCTATTTGAAATGAGTGGCTTACTGTAAATGAATGGACAGAGACCACAGTCAATAAGTAAAGTGCTCATTCACCAAAGCGCTTTAGCAAGGTTATATTTTGTTAAAGATTTTGAAGCTGGACATAGTGTTGAACTGAAGCCCATCAGCCATTTCCGTCATTTATTTAGATTTGCTAAATGATCTAAAAAGAGATTCAAATGCCAGCAAAAAAGGTTGGGCAGAAGGACTACCAGGCTAGTCCTCAGCTCTCCCACTGTCGTGTTTTCAATGCCACTGAAGACAAAATGCACTGCGTCAAATTATGTGACACACCATGTTACATCAAAACACTGACTTTGTTTTATGTTGCTCTTAATGTGAATTGATACAGTATATGACACAGGACTTGTGTTGCCCCATAACAAGATCATAAAATCAGAACCACAGAATGGTTTGGGTTGGAAGGAACCTTAAAGATCATCTAGTTCCAAACCCCCTGCCCCGGGCAGGGACACCTTCCACTAGACCAGGTTGCTCAAAGGCCCGTCCAACCTGGCCTTGAACACTGCCAGGGAGGGGCAGCCACAGCTTCTCTGGGCAACCTGTGCCAGTGTCTCACCACCCTAGAATGCAACTCAATGTATAAATAAAGTGCACACTTAGATGATGCTGTACTGGTTTGAAGAGCAACTGTTTGGCTTGACATCTTCCTCAAACTTCAACAAGTTTCCTGTAAAGTTAACAACCACTTGCTAGTGACCCAGAAGAGAGGAATACACAAGATAAAATAAGTATTAGCCCACAGCAAGTAACTTTTCAGGCAGTTTATTAAACATTATCTTTGTTTCAAAACAGTACACTGGAAGAACATCCAAATGACTTTTGAAGCTTCAAGGATAATTTTTGTGTTATATTTTAACAATGTATTTTATCACTATAGCTCGCTTTAAATTTGCTTCAAATATTAAACAGACACTGGCTATAGTAGTTAGCTGAATTGTTTATGGGATCAAAATCAAACTAAATGTTCAGAAAATTTTCAGCAAGAGATTCCAGTTATTGAAAGCACCATTTGTGATGTGCTAAAACATGTATACACGTAGGTATTGCCCCATTTATCCGACATGAGAGCTAATTACCTCATCCACTGCTATATTTCTTCCATCCTCTGCATTTCAATTCCCATTATTAACACATAGGTGGTCAAGCTGACCATCGAATAGCCTACATGAGCATGAACGCATTAAATAATTTAATGTTAGAAGAGTTTATTAAACTGCCACATCCTAATCAGCATGCGTACCTGCCTTCATTAATCTTGCACTGGTCCATGGTGTGTCTCTACAGTCGACATAGAGTGTGCTAATGTTAATAGGAGCTCTTAACAAACAGAATCAGTTAATCAAGGAAAATTTACTATTAGCCACATGACCATGCATACTGAAATCTAATTACAATCAGATTTAACCTCTTCATTACTGTATTCATCCAAATATTTTTGTTATCACTTGTGATACTAAAGTATTCCAAACTGAGACATGATTATACTAATTTGAACAGGAAATACTTAGATCAACTCACTTTTATAAGAAGGGAGACTTGCTTTTTGCCATGTTTTCAATGTATAATGTTATATGGCTTATATTTATTGCCAAAAGCAAGAAACCTAGTACCACTTTTTCTCATCCAAAACCTGGCTACAGGAAATAATTGCTAGAATGGAATGTTGAAAAATGAACTTCAGTATTCAGGATTAATTCAGATGGAATTTAGGACTTAGTAAAATGTCAGTTAGCACTGGATATGGTGGATATAATTTAGAATATACAGGGGTTTTAGCAGCTAAAGTGTTTTAAGTTCTTAAGCAATGTATTTCTTTCTGATATCAATTGAACCATACTATTTTATACCACTTGGCTATTTTCAGTAGATCTTTGACTGTGATAAGCAATTAAGCTCCATCAGTGGCTGTGATTCTCTGAGTCTGTTCACAGAATGCAAGGGGTTGGAAGGGACCTCTAGAAACTTAGTCCTTGACAGAGACAGGGTGAATGGATATGGTTCCATTTTAGAGCTATTGATTTTTATTTATTTTATGTTATTTTATTTTTTAAATGTCCTTTTTCTGTATGCAGAGGTAGACTAAGTATTAGTTCAGAGCAGAGAAGGTCAAGTCTGTTTCTTTAATTAGGAATCTGCATGACATTTTGGGTGGCAGAGCAATGTATTTTGAACCATAATAGAGGGAAGGATTCTGAACTATTTTGAATTGCTGAGAGGGTCATTTGCATTGGGAGTTCCTTGACTGAGAAACATTACATCACTGCACCTCTGCTTCATGGTAAAAAGTGTGGATTGAGTCATAGCAATGGCATTTGCTAACTTTTGGGTAGGGACCAACCCCCAGCCTTAGGGACACTACTGAGCCCTTTATTGGTCTCTGTCACCATGTGGCCTTTGCCGTCACTCCTCTCCCTTCCACTCTTCCTCACCCCCTCTCCATTCTTCCTCATCCTCCACTCCGCTATTTAAACTGAGTAACTTTTGCAAAGGAGATAAAGTCCTGGGATGGCTTCATTCTCTAGGATACCTGTTTGTTAAAAACCGGCCTTTTGGCGCATTCCAGTGGTAAAAAATGTATTTTTTGTGAGATAGAGTAAAAGTCAGGCCAAGACAGGATGGTAAAGCTGAGTCCAAGAAGTGAAAGGGACTTGCTAAGGCAGATCTTTTTTTTGTTTGCTCCCTCTCCTACTGTTCTAACACCCTCTCTTTTCTCTCTTGTCTTCTCTGTTACTTAGCTTTATTAGGTCCACAGGGGTTTTCATTTGCTTCCTTTCACTCCTATTCTTCTATCTTTTGGCCTCTTTTCCTTCTCTCAGTTTCTTTTTGTATTTCTGTTTCTTGTTTTGTAACCTTACTCTTGGGCTACTCTTCTTACCTTACTAGCACCTTTAATGCAAGGTGCATTAAAGCACTCCTTTGAGGGTGCATGAGTGTTTGAGGGTGTTTTATGCCTGTTCTGTGAAGACTTCTCTGTTACAGATAGGCCTTTTCATTATTGCAGCTGTAGGTTAACGTGGCTACTGTGCTTGATAGATGAAGTCTTACATCATACATAAAGCTCAGACAGTCAATGAGCTGGTAGGAACAAGGACTGTTTCTCCCTAACCTATCCTAGATTTTGTAGTATCATTCTCTGTAGGGATAGTTCAGCTTCATCCTTGATGAAAACTGAGGAACCTGATCAACTGAACTTTTTATGTGTGCCAAAGACCAAATGAGTTTTCATGTTTGTCCTGTCACAGAAGCCACCTTCTGCTAAACTATGCACTCTTTAAGGTATGTGATTGCATTTGGAATGAAGGCATGGCTGTCACCCAATTGAGTATCAGTTTGCTGCAATATACATACTCCGAAGGCGTCATGCACAGTACTTGTTGAATTTTGGGGAAGATGGTGCATTTGTAGGTCACTATCTAACTTGCAGAGAAACTGTAGGATAAAGAAGAATGTGACTACCATGAACGGGATGTAGTGGTGGTGGGGTGCGGGAGAGAAGACATTTATTCCAACCTAGCTGTTATGTAGTTATACTGCTTGTCCTTTCAGCATATTTTAAATTATAACATATTTAGGGACTGTATTGGTATCTGGTGCTCTGAACAACCCCAATAACATTGTCAGGGCTAAACAGTGGAATAAATATCACAACATAACAAGAGCAAGATCTGATTCTTCATTAGTAGAATATCCTTCCTCTGCTCTGCTTTCCTTTTGTATTTTTGGTGCTTTCGATTGCAATTGCTGTGTAAATCTGACCACAAAGGAGAACGCTGATAACTTGCTAAATGTACAAATCCAGCATGATAGAAGAATTTAATGCAATAGTATATGACTCAAATATAATGTAGTTTGGAAATGTCATATGATAATCCTACATAAAACCCTATTCATCAAAAGGCTTCTGCTGTCAGGTCATGATGATGCTTTGATTATTTTACACATTATTTACACTGGATAGAGTTAGAAGGCATATTCTATGCATGATTCAAGATGAAAAGTAATCCTTTAAAAGAGAGGGTGTATTCTTTGTACAGATGTTAATTTTGATCATAGGAAAGGGGGGAGAAGTACGAATAATATTGGTCAGGACATTACAGTATTTTGAAATTACTCTTAAAAAGTGAATGGATGTATAACGTGAAAGTATTTTTAAAAATTTAACATTACATTAAAGTAGCTGCCTGAGTTCCGTGACTGGGAATTTGTAAGCTAAAGGAGATATGACATTTGCTGTAATGAAATCAGGATGGCTAGAAAAAATGTCTGAAAAGGGCCTAGACTGGAGAAAAGAAGGACAATTCAGCAAGATTTGTGGCATCATATATCACAGGGCAATACTGAGCTCATAGCAGCTGTTTAACACTGGAAATGTGTGTTTATCAGTCCAACTGAATAAACAAAATCAAAATCGAAAGAGGTAGAAATGACACGGAGTCCTGGTGCTGTTGTGCTGACCATTGCTGAAAGGGGCAGGTGGTCTGTGGCAAGCAGTGTATGGGGGAGAAATCACATATTCATTAAGTTATCATTGAAGGGAGGTCTGAGAATTACAGGCAAAACCTATGAGTAATGAACGCTACAGATGACAGCTCACATTTTCACTCTGCTTCCCCTTCCTTTCCCTTCCCTGCCCCGCCCTGCCCTGCCCTGCCCTGCATTTTAAAGAACATGTTTTTCTTTTAGCAGCTCCCTATTAGGAGTAGATGATATATGTTGTCCTGGAGATTCACTACTGCTCTGTTTGGATTCACCATTGCTCTGTGAATTCTCTCGGTTTCCACAGGAAAACAAAAAATGCTGATGTAATTTCCCCTCACTTTTAAAGTACCTCTCCAGATTCAGTGTTTCCCTCTATCCCTGACTTAACGAGCAGATTCCTACCAACAGGCTGATAAATATTGATGTTGTATTGATGATGCCGAAATTATCTTTCTCCATAAGAATTTAAAGTAAATATCCTGTATGTAAAAGTTCAATTTGTAATCTGTATATCAGAAGACAGTGGTAAATTAAAATCATAAGCTTTACTTAATTATGTACAAGTGTTCCAGTGGTCTACTGCCACATTTTGCTGAAGTGAAAAGTGTTTGCCACTAAATATTGATGCAGTTTTATTCCTTTTTTATTATCAAGTTTGCTGAATTTCCTACACACATCAAATAGTAGAGAAAATAAAATGGGGCATAAACGGTTTTAGAAAAGTAATGTTATAGGGAATTCACTGAAGGAGCTGGAAGGCCAGATTAAAACATTTTCCAGACCTACTGAGAGCTTATCTTAAAACATGACCAAGATAATGGTTTTATTTTCCTCTACTGAAACATCTGGAATAAGTTCCTAAAAAGATAAGAAGTGTATGCACAAAGTGCAACTGCAGCATAGTATTACACTCCCACATAGCTTTTCATTTAATCTGTTTCAACTACCACCTGGCCAAACAGAGAGGAAAATTTAGTAAAACATGTTCAAGCTCGAAGAAGTGTTCAATCTTTTGCTATTCCCTACCACTCCTCACATGATTTGTCTCCTGCTTCTCTTTCTCAAGGGCTAAACGTTTCAGGGAATCACAGTTTCTAGTCAGCAGAGTAACCACAACAAAGCTCTTCTGGAAATGAAAACTACATCCAGCCTCTTCTGCTTTTATCTGTAATTGAAACACACTCTTGTAAGCCTGAATCTGTTGTTGTAGACTGTGATGTCTAAGGGAGTTAGGCGCCCATATATAAATCTCATCTTGGAAATCCCATCTGAAGAAAATTATTTCCTTATTCTTTATGATTATATGACATTAGGAGATAAAAGTGTTTTCACTGGCAGAACTTATTTGTAGCTGAGATTTCCATTAATGAGAGTATGCTCAGTTTTCTACACTGCCTGTGATTTATATACTGAAGATATAAGTGGATACAGCTTGAAAATATAGAAACACTTGTATTCAAAGTAAATGAGAATATATTTCAGTTTAATGGCAAACTGTGAGATGCTAAGGAGGTGCTTTTCAGACAGAAAGCTATATCAGGCCTTTTTGCAACAATATGATACAATGCTGTCAATACCAAATACATCTAGAAGCAGGAGTGAGATACTCTTCTGGTAGTTCATGATCAGCTCCAGGCATCCCTTCTAGGAAAAGCGTATGAGAATGATGCATGACTTGCAAAAACACACTTGTTAATTCTTAACAAAAGGAAAAAGGGAATAATTATCCAATTGTAACAAATATATGTGTGACACAGACAGATAACTCACAGCTTCTTGATGCTGCAAACCTAACTGCACAAATTCTGGTAGCAATAGACGTAAAAGATTGTGAAGACCAATGCCAGTTTCTGATCTGTTCTGTCAGAATATCCTTATTCTGCTAAAATTTAAAAATCAAAGCTGAAGTATTCCTTACTGTGTGATCTGATTGCTTTTTAAGTCAGGATTCTGACTTCTACTCCTTCAAAATGAAGGACACGCCAGCAGCAATATAGTATCTTGTGTCCAGCTGGAAATTACCACCAGAAGCGTTGTTTCAAAGGTTTTTTCTTGGAATAAATGCTGTTTCTGTGACTGCCTCCTCAGCTCCTGAAACACTGTGAAGAATAAATGAATGAATGAGCCCAGAAAGTATACTTCCACATCTTCTCCCCCAACCTTTTTTATTCACCATTGGAAAGTTCTGATTTAATGATAACAACAAATTCTACACGCTTACTTTTTTTTTTTTTTTTGTAGTTTGTCAAGAACTGCTCAATTTTTTAAGTCAATATTTAATTGCATTTCAAATATTTTCAAAGCAATGTTTCAACATTTTCAAAATATAGTGATTTCATTGTTATTAGAAATAATTTTCTATTTTAAGAAAATCAGTTGACTGAGACAAAACAAGTACCCAGTTAGTGCTGAAATGCTGTGTAACATTTGCATGTGGTCTAAACCAAACATTTGACTTTTTGGTTTGCTGAGCATTTTATATTTTATTTGTTTTCAAGTCATTCCAAAATGAATCCCCTCTTATCCCCTTTCCCTGGAATTGCAAGTGAATGTTATTTTAACTTTAGATAACCATCTTATCTATTAAAAAGAAACAAAGAGAAGAAAAATATAGAGATAAGGCACACAGGAGTTACCAAGAGTAACAAATGTTCATAGAAGTGCATTTCAAAGAGTCAAAGACAGACATTTAAATCCTGTTTCAGGTCACATGTTTTACAGATCTCAAAGGCAGGAAAGCTCTATCTTGACTCAGGGTTTTTCTGAAAGCTCATTCCTGGATCTGAGTTTTGACATGATTATAATTCAATCAGATGATAATGGTCCCATCTGGCAATAGAATAGCAAGTCAGCCGAGACTGATGAAGGTGACATTTTACCTTCTCCATATTCTTCATCCAAGAGCTCAAAGGACTATAAATTTGATATCCAGCTCTTCCTCCTCACTTCCTGGCAGTATGTCCGATTTTCAGTCCTTTTCTTTTCCCTTTTTTTACTGAGACTATTCCTACATTTCTTCTCCTGATGAATGTTGTAAAATCTTGCTTACTTCCTCACTCTTCATAACTTTTCCCACCTTAAATTGGCAACATGACAGCTTCTTATCTGTGCTTTGACTTTTTAAGTGTTGCCTTTTATTGCTTCTTAGTAGCCTTAACCAGAGAAGGAATTTGGTATGAGCTTGGCTGTGTCTATACCATTTCTGCAGCCCTTTCCACACGAATGAGGAAAGCAAAACAAAGGTAGCTATGCTTTTTTAATACCAGTGCAGACTTTCCCAGAGGTAGCCCGAATGCCATTACTTGGCATTGCGTTGTTTAGACTGGCATTTAATATCTGAATACATTAGTACCTTGTGCTTAATTAAAGTAAACAGTGATTAGAAGTCTCATGATGCTTCCTAATTCAATACCGAGGTCTATACTCATAAGATGAGACTGTAACTGCAGATTGTTTTCCTCAGGAGTGAGGATTTCATGTGCAGTTCCTTGTCTGTGCCATTTGCTTCTTTTTGCCATTTTGGTTGTGCCTGTACCTCTGTCTGTAAGAAAGCTGTAAGCCTTGGGGAGGAGAAGGTAGTAAGGGAGAGAGGGTTTTAATCTGAACCGTTTTGGTGTCTCTTTCATAGATCATCCCCTTCCCTTCTAAATAACACCCAGTCTAAACATGAGGACATGTGCGTACAAGAGCGGGAAGAGGCAGAAGGAGTATGTTAGGGAAGACCTAGGAACCTCCTAAACTGGCTTCATCACTAACAAAACTGACACCGTGAAAGGATAATATATGGTAGGGAAGGATGCAGTATTTGTGATCTTGCATCACTGGAGTTACAAAAAGCTTATCTTGCTGTAGGAATGTTCCGTGTAGGATTCTTGTGTTGTTGGTCATTGTCCACCCAAATGATACACCCTTGAAGACAACAACTACATCAATCTGTAGTGCTCTGCAAATTTCCCTAAGATATTTTCAGCAAGCTCTCCTAGGCTTTATTTTCTGTGCGCTGGCAGCAACAAACATTGCAGCAGGTTTTTCTGTCTGACACCTCTCACTCGTCCTGATCACTATATTTATCGACACACAGATTTGGGTTTTTTTGAATCTCAACTTCAATCATACTCATTTTGTCATCTCTGAAGATTGCTTTGCAC
Organism: Strix uralensis; assembly: GCF_047716275.1. Lineage (NCBI taxonomy): Eukaryota > Metazoa > Chordata > Aves > Strigiformes > Strigidae > Strix > Strix uralensis. The sequence goes on from NC_134012.1 coordinate 39,966,634, forward strand.
TAATCTGGGTTTGCTTTAGTTTGGGTTTTTGTTTTAATGACGCTTCAACAAAGATCACTGAGTTTCGAAAAAATCAACATCCCTTCCAGCCTATCCAGAAAAACACATTGGAACCTAACAGAATAAACCTCCATCTTGAAGGATCATTTGATGGATAAACAAAACGTATACTCAGTCCATACTTTGCTGGAACTTATCTTTACTTCTAACATCCATCCTTTGCCAGATTTTCTCATCCTCATTTTACTGAATGGTTTTTTATTCCTCCAGTCATCCTATATCCTAACAGAACTATGAGAGAGCATGAGTTTCTGTGCTGTGCATATGTGTAAAATAATTTGACCCACAGTGCTATTGGTTTGTCATTGTCAATACTGGGGTGGGGGTTTCCTCTTTTTATTGCCTATTTTGTCAATATAATCTCATAGACTTTTAAGATTTTTGAGGTATAACATACTTCTAATCCTACGTATTTTATATTAACCTTGTGTAATGAAACTTGATTTTTTTCTAAGCAAAATATTGTAAAGACATTTTTAGTGTTGAGTCAGCAGCTCTGAAATACCGAAGAAATAAATTTAGCAGCATTCTTTCATTCAGACTCTAGTCCTATCTCACTGTATCTGAATCTCTAGATAGGGGAGGAGGCATCTGAAAAGGATTAGGAGTTTCTCTTTTGTCTGTCCTTTCTAAAGATGGTTTTCAGGAAGGGGGGAGGATGAGTGTTTAGGCTGTGGGGTTGCAAGTTCCACATTCCTACTCCTTCAGCCTTTAGGAGATTGCTATAAAGATTGCCCTCCCTGTGCTTGGTCTTGTTCCCACACTCCTGCTGTTGACACCATCACCTGCCTACTCCCAGACTCCCCCTTATCTGCAGCAAAATGCAAATCTTGTTCAAATGATGATAGTGATCTCACACCAAGTAATAGCTATTTTGTTGCAAACCATCAGTCATGTATCCCTTGTGCCCCGCGTTGTCACCAGATACAAAGAATAGGCAGGTCAAAGCAGCTCTCTTAAAACTAAGACATCAGGTCAAGCCTAACACTGAAAGCCTGGGTTCAGTAAACATTGTCTGAAGGTAAGTTGACATTTTCCTGCTTAGAAACTCTCATTCTGTGTGTGCAACAGAGAGAAATTGAGGGAGAATAGAGAATTGCCCAGAAAGCAGTATTAGGAACAACATATCCAGTGCAAGTCTCTTCCTAACAGTAACTTTCCTAGTAGATACTTAATGTCATTAAGTAGCCATGTTCACTGGGTACATCCTGACTGCCTGCTCTTCTCCTTTGCCTCCTTGCAGGGAGTGCTGGTCAGCACTTAGCCCAGGCGCCAGCCACCTGGGTGCGGGCAGCATGCTCTGTTAACTCCCGACAGTGCTGCCTACGTTTGTTCTTTGACTTCTGCGTGTTCCTGCTGCCGTGCTTGCAGGTCTATTAAGAACAGCAAATGTCCTCAGCAGAGTTCACTGAGCTCTTCTGTGATTCTCTAAGATGACAGTAAGGACATTCCCCACACCCCATCAAAAAGCATCTGTCTGTCTCATACCACTACAAATCCCTCAATGTATGCTAGATACATCTGCAAAGTCTTCTCAATAGCACAAAGAGGCTCACTGGAGGGAACAGGTTTTAGATCTGTGCAGCTTGTAGTTGCCAAAATCTAGTTGCAGCACTTTTTTCCCCCTCTCCTCAATTTGTTTCCCTATCCAGCCAGTTCTGAGTCTGTGCAATTTTATGTCTGCTCTCAGCATTGCTGATAGGGTGGTGGACAGAAAGGGTATGCAAATGGAGGTCTTCCTGTAGCATCTTCCCAAAGAGTGTTTCTGCCATTCTGCGAAAATACTTCATGCAAACAAAGAAGATCTGCAGCTGCTTGTCTCTGTTCAATATCAAGTAAAGTGGGGGGCTTTAGAGCTTGAAGCCATAGGGCCCATGCTTTCCATCTGATGGTTTTGTTCTGCTTCTTTATGTTGAATTTAACCAATGTGACTGCATTTCAATAATCTGTAATGACAAAAGCACCATCTAAAATATTATTTCAAAATAATCAGATATAAATTTAGGCCCATAAATATAAGGGAAAAACACTGCTTTCTACAGATAGCAATTTCCCATTTGGTAATGGCTCATTCAATATCAGCTGATCCATTCAGCTGCAGTGGGTTGTTTTAATTTATAAGGTTTTTGAAAGAATGCTGTTATCATACAGTCTTTTAAAATAATACCAGTAATATTATACCATTAGCTAAGAGAAAAATGCCATGATTATGAAGTCTATTCCTGCCTAAAGGCAGACAGCCATATTTATAAATTGGTGTGATCTCCTTGCTAAGTAGTTGTTCAGGTTTGCCTTGACTCACTAGTCTCAGTAGTAAGTGGACTGGTAATTTCACTTCTTTCTAATTTCTGACTATCTTGACCTCTACAATTTCTTTTTACATTATCAAGCTAGCATGGTATTTTGTACGCACTAAATAATACAGACAATAATTGAATGTCTGTATTAAAATAGGGAGACATTAGAGTTTTTTTATATAATTTTATTACTTTCTTCCACTGTGCATCAAAGTTCCACACAGAGTGCCTGTTTTTACTTAGGATTTTTTTCTTTTTATTAACCAGAACTTTTCAACCTTGTGTGATCTCTTTACAATTCCCTTTAGAATACATAATTGTGCTCAATCAATTTGTTAAAGGCTTTTGAAGTGTTAAAAAAGCTGCATTAAAATTATTTTCTTTCAGGTTTTATGTTAATGAACATAGGTGCTATTCAAAGCAAAGTCAGTGTGTCAAGGGAACTTTAACTAAAGTTATTCATACATAAACTAAAAAAGGAAACATCTTTAGTGGAGGAAAATACATTTAATGAGTAAGTGCAGCACACAATTCCTCCTTTCAAAAATGTCAGTTCATATTGAACCTCCATTCTAGATATCTTACAATTACTTTGTCAACAGAAGGTAGAGTAGTGATGGATGATACATTGGTTCTTGAAACCAAACTTTCTGTGAGTTACTTAGGCTGAAACTAAGTGCTTTTACATCCCAGTCTTATTGATGATAGTGGTTTTATATTTATCACCCTGTCATTTCAGTTGACTGTATCAGCCTCTTCAGTGCAGGAATATGGACACTAATGGAGGTGTGTCCTTAGTGCTCCAAAGGGTCACAGATTCATTCCACTAACACGTTCACAGCCCTGTTATAAGCTCAGAAATTGTTTTGCCATTTTAAACAGTAATCCACAGCTGTAGCTGTATGAAGCCTGTGAAAAACAGTTTCTTACCAGTCTTTTTAGACCATGCTACCTGTTTGACACTGAATATGCTTCTTTCAGCTTTCACTAATATAATGTTACTGTTTTGCAACCTGCCCTATAATAGTCAGAATTCTACCAGGGCCTTGGGAGTCCAGGATCAGATTGCAACATTTATTTATAAGAAATTCTGTCAAGAATCAATAATAGTCTTGGGTCTCAAGTTCCTTCTTTAATAATACTTTGATATGATTTGTCACAAGCTAGCCCACAGTATCCACCAGATTTTATTACTTAGCTTGCAGCACAGTCTCTCATCTTTGAGTCATGAGATCAGCCATGGGGAGACCTTTAAAAAGCTATATTCTTTACTGTTTGGTTATTACAGAAAGTCTATATTACTCAATAATATCTTTTATAAGGTGTGCTGTCACATCTTCACATAGATGTTTAACCTCGATGTAGATATACTGAATGCCTGGAGGCCATTTTAGTGACATGGACATTGTTTTTCATGATTGGATGCCAAATGTATCAACAAAAACAACAGAAGTTGGGCCTTATTTTCACAGCTTGGTAGTTCTGACTGAATCTCATACTAACTGTCGATAGCAACTAAGATTTTATTTAGAGTGTAGAGTGTAACATTTTTATTACTTGAAAGTAGTAGAAATTCTGTGAAAGCAATTTAGATTACTTTCCACTGTAATATCAGTTCCTTAGGTTCTACTGTGTATCTCAATAAACAAGATCCTACGGTGTCACACGCATATTGTGGTTCTAAATATATAAGATTTAACTCAGACCTGAAATTCAGATAGTTACAGTTGGCATTTACTTATACAGGCGGTTTACAAAATGAATTATATGTTTTATTGACTTAAGGCACAATATGCTTGATTCAATGAAATTTTCAATAAAGTTTGTTAAAAAGTGCTTCGAGTGAATACAGTCCAATCAACCTGTGAAATTCAGATCCTGCTCTTTCATTTTTGTGAAATTAAGAACTGAGTCATCACAGAGGAAGACAGAGGTTTGCTCTGTGTATCTGGTGTGTCATCAGAGTCATGCACACAAGTAGTACCAGTAAAATAAATAATAAACACATTTTCATAAATAATTTTTTTTTCAAATGTGTGTTTTGAAAAAAATATATGGTTATAATTTTAAATGTATTAATTCTTAAAGTTTTCCTGCTAATAATAGGAATTGGTTATTGTGTACTTCTCTGTAGTTGAAGGTTCTTTCAATTTACTATGTAACCATGTTGTTAGCAGAGAAGGAAACCTTTAGTTAGGGTATTGTTGAAAACTGAGTTAAGTTTTTTGGGCCTGGCAAGTTTTCTTCAGGATAGAAGCATGCACATTTTTCAATACTGCTCATAATGAGTATCTTAGAAAGAAGTGGATGTGGTGATTTAATATTAAGAGATTCTATCTCCCTGGTTTATAAGTTTTTGAAGGCTGTCCCAGTAAAACTTGTAAAGCAGGTAGGGCTTTGTGAAAGCCAATCCTCGTATATAATAAAGTTACATGGCCTGTTTTAGCTCAGAGCTAAGAATACAAAACTATTGAAGATCTATAGAGGGTTGTAATACACATACTGCAAAACAAAAATAATTCTAAATTCTTTATTAACAGCGTAGTAAATTTTGAATTACAGGAAGACAATCTTGAATTGACTAGAAATTTCCAGTGCTTTATTTTGGAAATGTGACATTTTCATGGACTAAAGTAATTCGAAGACTAAAAATGCATGTTGTTTAGACAAAGATTTTTACCCTGAAAAGCCACTAAGATTCTCTCCTTAATGAGAATTTAATTGATAACTGGAGATATTTCCTTCAAAAGACTTAGCAAGTTATCCTAAAACAAAGAGTTTAGTACTAGATGCAATCTAAAATGTAGCATTTCCATAATACCTGAAACACTGTATTAGTTTTGCAAATTGTTTCAATTTCTGGCAAGAAGTTGAAGTTCTGGAAGTCCTCAGGAAATACAGCAATGTGTAGTATTCAGTTGTGGTGTTCATTTTCATGCACCCTAGTCAATTAATTTTGAAACATTTAGAAGATTGTTGCCTAATTATGTCTCTGATGTTTGATTTATATTGAATGGGTGAACTAGAAAGATGAAATATCTTTTCCAATGGATATTTTAGAAAAGTTAATGTATCTGGTACCACCAGGGAGTTCATATATATGCACACACATGCACACGCATACACACACACACGCACATGAATATACATGTATAATAAACAACTAGTGAAGCAATTTTATTTACCTTTTATAGTTTTAGAGACATATGTAACATAGTCTAACTTTCAAATATGTGAATAATCTACCTGCAGGTAGCATTGACTTAAGTAAGAAAATATATTTTAAAAAAAGACATTGAAAAAGAAGCCTGGAGTAACCTATGGTAAAAAAGAAATGGTATAAATTAGATCTGGACTTGAACACTTCCTATGTAAAATAAAGGAGAAAAAAGATCAGGAAAACTGTGGGGCTTAAGGAGTAAGAGGTGGGCATTTCAACATTAAAGTTAGAAACAAGAGAGGTGGTGGAAACCTGGTTTGCTGCCTAAATTTCATAAACTGAACTGTGCTATAAATTTATGAGAGACAGAGAACATGTTAGCCCTAGACCTGTCTTTTCTAGCTTGACCTCAAGTCCACGGTTGAATCTCTCTCATCAGAACAATTCATTCAGCCCATACCTTGCTCTTTTCCTTAGAGCTGATATTGCCCTCCCTGAGGAATGGATGGAAATATGCCCACCATGTGACCAAAATGCAGATGTGGCCTATCATATGATCTGATTTATATCTGCCACATCCCTGCTTAGCAGGTATTTGTTTTTTTCGATAGACTCCTCTGTACACTTTTCGAGAGAAAGGCCACCTAGCTGGCCTTCAGTGCCTGCAGAAAAGGATTTGTTATTAGATGCATCTAGAAGGCTTCCCCTTACAAACAGAAAAATATTCTTTTCTAACATGCCTATCAGCTCTGCCACACTCTTGGTTTTCATTGTGCTCAAGTTTCCGGCAATGTATTGACTATCCCTCGAAAAAGAGCATGACACATGCTTATTTTTTGCATATCTTGAGATGGTGCACTAATAAACAAGAAGGAATAGAACAAAGAATGCACCAGTTTTAGCATTTTAATAGTGTAGTATAAATGTATAAGCAGATACATGCATAGTTTTTAGAACTAGTAGCAGAGACAATCTTTTCAAGTTCCTTCATTGTTACTGGTTCTGGAGACTTTTACCAAGGTACTCACTCTAATGTACAAACCTGATCAGACTAACTCAGATTCTGTATGTCTTTTTTCCTGGAGCCTTGTGATTTAGCAGTCAATCTTGACACGCCATTGTCTATTTCCATAGTCAGTTAGCTCTAACATAATAAAAGGTTCTGTAAAATCCCTCAAAATTCAACGCAAACCAACACGCATGGATAATAATTGAGTGAGCTTGATGATACTGTGAAATTTATTGTTTACAGGCATCATTAGTTTTATTGGTAGCAGGCCAACTGTGGCAGAGGTCTATTTAGTGTGTGGTAGGAAAGCAAAGGAAAGTGTTAACTTGGGTTTTGATCTTATCAGCTTCAATCACTTCCATAAATCTGTGTTCTAGAAATGCATCTAAGTTTGTCCTAACTTTCCTGGGAAGCCCATATTTCCCTCTAGTCCCATCAAAGTTCACTTTATTAACCCAGGAGTTATAGGTTTCAGTAGAAATAAATTCTTTTAGCAGCAACAAAATGTACTTGTCGGGCTTTCCACCAGATTCTCTGAAAATCTCATTCTTTTGTGTAGGAGCCACATTTTGTATGCTTACCTCTGGCAGCTGTTCTTCTGTAGTACATTTGCCATCTCCTGCACCCACATCCAGACTGGTAATACTCATGTATTCGTCAACTTACATTTGTATTCACATCACCTCACTGGGGCATACAATTCACAGAGGCCGAAAGAAATAGTTGCCATTTTTTTGACCAGAACTAGGTCACCAAAAAAAGAGCATAGGAAAAGACAGGGTTTATACTCCTGAGCATTTGCAAGAATACTGAATGGTGAGGGAGAAAATAAAACTGGATTTACCATTGAAGAAGAATCCTAAATCCTGCATATTCATCCTTGGCTTTCAACTGAGCAGAATAAATAATCATAGTTTAGATAATGGCTTGTTTGCAGTTCTGTTCCAGTTACACCTCATGGAAGTATTCAAGTTCTCTTACTTAGAAGCAGAAAAATGCCTTTGAAAGGGTGATCCTCCTGAGCAATCTTTTGATTTGCTTCTTTAGCAGATTTACTTGAATTTGCCAGATCTGTTGACTGATCTTTTTGAGGTTTTCTTAGAAATCTGGATGTTGCCTATGTTTTGTTTATAAATGTTGCATGTATATCTCTGTAGTTGTTATATGGCTTCTAAAGGGCCACTTCAGAGTTAAATCAACTGTTCTGGCCTTAGATCTGAAGAACAGCATCAGTTAACAGGTTTTGACACTCTTGGTAACAGGCAATGGCTCATCATTTTTGAATATTTACTTTCTCTAATCTGAACCAGCTTGATCATGAGGTGAGAGTTTGGCCAGGACTGCAGTGAGACACTTTTGAATTAATAACTTGAAAGGAATTAGAAGATAATCCTCTGCTGAGCATCTGCTCCCCAATAGAACAAAGTGTGGGAGAGAAAAAGGACTAAAACAAGGAAACCTAATTTGAGCTGTTTAGTCTCCTGAAAGTAAGTGTAGATATGTCTTTAGTCTTCTTCTATTTCTAGCCTTTTTTTTTATTGCTGTGATATTCCTGTAGCTAATTCCATTTCTCCCTCCGAACATTGTGACATCATGATGGTCACAGAGGGAATGGATGGTCACACCTACATTGCACTATGCTGTAGAAAGCAATATAGCTACAACAGCATGAAACTGTATACTTTTAGGGCTGGATTCCCTCCAGAATGTAAGAGAGCTCATTTAAATTTAGCTCCAGGATCTATATATTACTTTACACTGTTCTAAGACAGAAGATAAACCTAGCACACACACCCTCCTGGGATTAACATGGTTGATAATCAGGCATTTCTGTAACATTATTAGCTCAGTCTAAAAGTTTCATTGTAAGGAACTAGAAGAGTTGTGAGTTTGAGTTGGAAAGAGGAGAGACTGGGATGAAAAGGACAGTTTAATCTCTGAGCTACAACTGTGGTACTTGGGAAGAGTGAATTCAATGCACCAAGTTTGACCTGAAATGAAGATTATCCTTGTGCTTACTGGGAGTCTGATGCATGATGATTTTGCAATGGGTTGTTCACCATACAGAGAAACATGGCAATTCTCAACCCTTCCTGAAAGGAAATCACTGTATTAGGATGCTAGGAGCAGAGCACTGGAATGTGCACTTCCAGTAACTCATTCATTAGCACTGAACATCTAGAGCAGGAACATGCTCACTGCACTCTGACAAACTCAGACCATTTGGCAGGTTCTGAGGCTTTTTGCAGGCTGGCGTTGTGACATCATGGGCTGAGCTTTTAACCTTGCCCACAACATTTATAATATTTAAATTGAAAGAATACATACTCCAAGCAGGGCATGTTCCCCAGTATGTGCCAAGATCTAAGCCATGCTGTACCTCAGGACTCTGAGCACTGGAGAGCTTATTAATTTTTTCCTATAATTCTTAATAAAATTGTATTGCAGCATGCAAGCAACAAGGGCCTCTTTGATAATTTACCCTCTGCAAGTTCAAATCTACGTTAGTGAAAAACTGTCTGCCTTATATTTCAAAAGTAATGAATTCAAATTCTGTTGGGATTGTAATTTTATTAGAAATTCTGCATATCTTCTCTTATTATTTCTGGGTCAAATGGATCATTATATTGATTGTTCAACACTTAATTTGTTATTATCCATAAGTATTCAGCAAATAATGAAAATACCCTGTCACTTTGTTAAAGAATGAATAAAAGAGACAGCAGTAGGTTACTTTTTAATTAATTTTTTGCATACATGTAGATCAACCTTATATATCTCTGGAGCTTTGGCTGTCCACTCAAACATCTGGCAGGAAAAGCTGAGTAGTAAAATAATTCATATATATTTAGTAAAGCCTGCATTTTTACCAGTGTTCACTGTAAAAATAAACAACATGCAGGGCAGGAGGGTTTATGATAATGCTGTAAGTTAATCGTCTTGAGCAACAAACTTTTGATGTTGCCATACTAATCAGGCATTTCTGTAGCATAATCAGCTCAATCTAAAAATCAAAAATCATGCAGCTCCATTCTAGGAATTAGAAGGTCTGTACTTTCTAGCTGGAAAGAGGAGAGACTGGGAATTTAGTTATATTTATTATTTTTATTTATGGATTTACGGTACTTCCTTTTCTAAAGTTACAACTGATTCTCCTGGATTTGTTAGACACATTTTCTCTTCACTTCCACTAACTGACATCTCACACAATGTAGAAGAGAGAGAAGCACTGAAACATTCAGTACATGTAATGTATTTGTACATATATAAGATACCATTAGTTACAAGTCTTGAAGGAAAGACACTGGACCTTATTTTCAAACACTCTTAGTGCGTACAAATCAAATTGAAGCTTATAAAAGCTGAAAAAAATCATGTTTCTGAATATTGGGACCATTTTTCCCAGTGTAAGTAATCAGCACCTACCTTTAAGAAAACCTATACATTAATTGTTCTCTGTCTCAGCTTGCCTAACTACATTCCGTGATATAAGCCAGAGCTCACAAGAAAAAGATATTCTTTTTTCTGTCGCAGTCATCTTACATGGACCAGAGTTAGACGCATTATAGATTAAAATTACTGGTTTATATATTTTATCGATAATGCAGTAAGTATCAGGCACATCAGTATATATCATGTATTTTTTTTCTACCGAGCAGGTCTACAAGTGTGCTCAAATTATACCACAGTGGGTTGTTCATCATCACCACCACCAATAAATGTAGTGGTTTTGCACATTGTATCCCAGTTAGCTATATCTTTGCACCAAGACAACTCACTGTTCCTCTCTGAGAGTATTCCATGATGTGCTTGCACATGGGACTTGTAATTACTTCATATGTCTCATAAATCCCTCCACAGTATCCTTGACTAATTACAAGTGGGCAAGCTAACGTATTGTGGTTGGCGCTGAACTACCCACAGACTGGCCAGCTGAGAGGCCAATAGTCAACAGAACTGTTAAATTTTCAGTTGAAACCTTTCTTCCTGGAAGCACTAATTTGGCTCTTTCTTTACTACCCAGGTGCCAGTTTTCATGAAACTTATGGCAGATTTTATATCCTTACAGTTTCTACAATGTTGCCCCCTTCTTAAAGGAGGAGAACTGACAGATGGACGAAGGAGCAAACAGTGCAGTTACGTATGTTATCCTTTGGAAACCAGGCTATAATGATACATAAAATTTCACTCACAAAGTTCTGAAATATCAAACAACACTCACAGTTATGTGACAAACACCACTCACAAAGTTATGAAATACCTTATAAATATGAAATATCTTATGAATATAAAAGGTGAAACTCTGATTTATGCCAATAATCCCTTCAAGCACTAATGTTTATCTAATGGATTCAGCCACCAAAAATTATTGCATATGCTACAGAAAGCATTATAATTTGGGATTCACCTGTGCGATTATGTCAAAGCTAAAATTATTCCATGAGACTTTGGAACATTCCATGTTGGTTGATACTACGTGCTTTTAACTAAAAGCTTCTCCTTTCACTTTACATCAACAGAAGTGGAACAATTAATGCTTCACAATACAAGAGAGGCTTTGTTCTTGTTTAAATTTTTGTACCTTAGCTTGAAAGGTATCTTGAGCTCCTTTGAAGTTTCCCTTTAATATACTGCACCCAAACCACTTCTTTATGAGCCTCCTTTAACTTTTACATTTTAAAGATCTTTCAATGTAAGCCCAAATGTAACAAAAGAAAGTGATAATTGTTGAAACAGGCAGAGTTGTTGAATAGTGTAGACACTGAATCTTAAGGAAGCCACATCCTGGAAGCATCTTGCACAACTCTGGCTCTGGCAGGTAGGTCACATCACTTAGAATTTGTTTCATGCTCTAGACAAATGTTTTCCTGGATTATTAATCAATTCTAATAATTCACAGAGACCCCAATTCCACGGAGCTTGTGTGGCCCCTTGCAGAGAGCCCCACTTGCTGCCAGTGGCATTCCCTCAGATGTCTGCTTGTGCAATTCTCAGATACAGACTGAAATGCCAATTCTCTGTGAAATCAGTAGTTAGACTTCTATGGATTTCACTGGGCATTGGACTGGACTGTACATTCTTTGATAAAGGATTGAGTTTTCTCCTCTCTGCATTTGAAAACAACAACCACCCAGCTGATAGTACAAGAATGACAACTGAAATGCTGATTTCAGATTTCAGTGAAGCCACTTAGGACTGCAGGCAGAAGGTCAAGACAATCAACACTGAGGAGTGCAGGATTGTTTGCAATTCACCCTGATACTGCCCTGGCACTCCCAGTGACTATATAGTGGTATTCCTGCCCAACAGCCAAGTAGAGTATTTAGTAGAGCCTGCAGAGGTTGTGAATGTTTTCATACTCCTATTTAATTCCCTAAATTCCTTGTAATTCCTGATAGTCAGTGTACAGTGTATTTAATTTACTGTATTAGAAATTTGCCATTTCAGATTTCTGATGACTGCCTGGCTTTGAGGCTCTGATGCTGTCATCAAAATTCATCACGAGTGATCAGATGTTGATGTCATACTGTGGTTTATGAGCGACAAGCTCATCATGCCTTTATTTCTGCTTGTTTATGCTTCTACCAGTGTTGCGGGAACTCACGCACCATTTCAGACCTCTGAAAGTCTAATTCTCATGCACCATACTTTTTTTTTTCTTTCTGAACTGGGGCAGATGTCCCTTTCTGTAATAATTTAATTAACACTTTGGAATAGTGATGCATTAATTAATGCCAGATTACGATGGAAACGCTACAGAATTACACTTTATATCAACATTAATGCAAAATGAGTTCCTCCTGGATAATATTTCTTACAGAGAATACAAAAAGAGATAATACTAATTAGACCATCAATTTAAATTTACCATAATTTCAATACATGTCACTTACCTGTTCTGTAGCACAAAACCTTCTGTTCTACCATATGCTTTTGCTGCATTGGTATCAATATGGCAGCCAGACTGGGAGTCATATAGTACACTCCTGTACTATAATCCTGGGTTTGGTGCCTGCGTTGTGAAGGATTGAACTTTAAAAATCAGGTATAGGCTTAATAATGTTCTGACATAGATCTTCTGTAGGTAGAGAAACTTCACTGGCAAAAAAATATCCTCACCAGAGGCACAGGATTTTGTATCATGCATGGCACATTATTAGACTGTAGCACACAATTCAGGTTATTCTAATTCTTCCTGGCATGGCCCAAATTTGCTGCTGCAAATGCAACATCTACAAAGTCATTCTTTTGTGAGCATTATTATTTTATCTGCTTCATACCAGAATGTGAGACAAATAAGAAACCAAGGTTTTTGTTCCCAAGTAGCTTCAGTCTCAGTAGTATATTCTCACTTTCAAGAATAAAATGTTTTATTTAATGCACGTCTGATTTCACTTGCACTTTGGTGCTTTTTTCTTTATATAACCATCACCTAGATGCTGCCTCTTGTGCAGGCAAGAAAAGAGGATTAAAAAGATAATTCTGAAATGCAAGGCATGAAAAAAATTAGCCGAGATGATTCAATTTCAATGAACATCCAACAAAGCTTTTCTTTCCTCTCCATCTCCCCTCCTGACTCTCTCATTGTCTGTGTGGAACCTGCAGGGTCACCAGAATTTCAGGCTCCTTGCTCTTCAGCAATCAGTGTTGAAGACCAATAGAGAGTCAAGTCACTAGAGGCCAGTCAGGCTGGCTTGCAAGCACTGATGTTCATTTGAAATTCCCAAGGTGTACAGGGAGTTAGCTGAACTTCAGTCCAAAATAAGTAATGAAAGGTAGTCAGGGACCTGGAAGACTTGGCTGTACCAGCATGCTAGGAGTTTGAGTTCTTCACCCACCATGAAGAACTTTGGAAATTATCAAAGGAAATTTTTTGATTTTTCCAGAATGCAATCTTTCAGAATTTGCTGCATGATGAATTTTAAGATATTTAGGGATTTTTATTCCAAATACAAACAACACCAAATTTTGAAATTCCCTATGAAACAGACTCTGCTCAGCTGTAGTTGCTTTCTTCAAACACTGAAATATCCTTCTTTATAGAAGTGTTTTGCTCAGTAGATTTTAATTGTATGCTTTTATACTAGTCATTTGTACTAATTTTATTGTATAGAATAGAAAGTTTTAGTTCAACACAGAAAATGCCGATGCCCTTGTAGAATGTTTTTGCCAACAAGGGGATTTCAAGAAACACTGGCCACTCAGCAGATCACATCAAGAGACAGTAGCTGTGAAGAACTACAGAGTAGTGACAGAGTTCAAAGAACACAAAACTCTGTGTAGATGGTCTTACTTTATGGAAAAATATTTCAGCCTGGATAATAGCTCAGGAAATTCTTTTGCTGGCACATTGTGTATCTTCCAGAGGGGACTACTTTTTTTTATTGACATTTTGAGTGAAATGTATGTCATGAAAAGAACAAGCAACTTGTATCCAGTTAAATGACATTAGCCCTAAACCAGGAGTTGTGTGGGATTTGACCATCACAAATCTACACGGTATTCTGCACCAGAATGAATTTCACACTTTGTACTTTGGCCTTAGCATACTGCTTTCTCTGGAGAGTACCATTCTGGTCTCTCTACCACATGGGCAATTCGATTTAATGCAATAGCTCTTCTCCTTTGCAGAGTTTATTTGAAATTTAGAAAAGGTCAGATATGTAAATCTGTGTGATTTGTTTTATGAAACTACCTCTTTATTTGGGACAGTTCACTATAACTGGACATCACTGCCCAGGACTGTTAAAAGAATATGTAGTTAGGGGTAATGAAGTGAGTGGAGTTTTGAAAATATGAAGAAAATTTACTTTCTGAGTAGCTATCTGTTAGATACTAGAACAGACTTTTTGGAGAAGTAAGCCCTCATCATTAGATGGACTTATAACTCAGTGCAGAGTAGACAATGTACTAGAAAACAATATAACTGCATGGACTGAACTGATGTTGACCCCAATGTTCTGGAATTAAGAAACCTGACAAATCTTTTCTATCTCTAACTTCTGTGAGAACTGACAAAGAAGGGCTTTTGTAGATCAGGACTCAAGCATGTATATTAAAATGGTCTTGTATAGTAAAACAGTCTTGTGCTGAGGAAAAGTTTGCTCTGTGCCAATCTACACCGTGCTTTCCCATCTCAAGTGCAATTAATCCCTTACTTTCACAAGCAATGAAGTATGTCAGAAAAACGTAAAGGACAAAAAAGTGAAGATTATTTTTAGATTTTATATATAACATCAACTAGAAACTAATTGGATTAAATATTTTAGTACAAATATAGCACTCTTCACCAGACTTCCTGTTTAGGTTGCCAGTTTATGTGTTTTTCTCTGTTTAAGTCTTCATAATGTCTTTTTTTCTCATTAAGATATATGGTCTCAAAATGAAGAACTCTTAATTCTTTAGATTATTTTAACCCTTCATTGCTAAGAACGGAGATACAAATAAAATATTTTAGCTGGACAACTATCTGAGAGTGCTGTGTTTAGTTGAAACTACGAATTAATATCTACAGGGGATGGAAACAGGGTCGGATGCCTCCCTTGAAGACGGCATCTTTATGGAATGTAAAAATCTAAATGTGCAGAGTTAAGTTCAAGTATTTTAGTACTCACATATTTAAGTACTAGGGGTTTTTTTCTGGCACATTTCCATCTTTAAATCAGAGGTGGAATACTTGTAAAGTGGTGGCTGATAGAGGATTTCAACAGCTTTCCAATGCTAACTTTATGTTTAAGGCTTCTGCAGGACATCCTTCTTCTATGACAGCACCAATACATTGGTAACATCTGACTCTTTCCAGCTGATCACACTTGTTGACACTTATGTGCTTTGACAAATCAACCAATAACCTTCTTCTGGTTCTCTTTTTCATCTGCATTAGTACAGGTAGCTCTGTGCATAGAGAATTATGATATACAATGTATTTCTTGTTTAAATGGATTTTATTTAGTGCCAGACCTATTTCTGGTCATATTGCTTAATGATACCTCTAACTCAGAAAAGATAATTCTAAGAAAAGAAAGCTTTTTCATCTAACTTTTGAATAATTCCATCCCCAGACCATCCTATGAGTTATATGTATTTAAATTTTATTCCAGAATAGTAGGAGAGTTCATGTCATGTTCATGTTCATATCAACTCTCTGTATTTATGTCTATGAAAGAGAAAAGCCCTAGAAGAGCTGACTTTGCAGGTTCTGCTGGTAGCCAGAAAACATCGTACCCTTACCACACTGCTGCATGTTGGAGCACACACAAATAATACCAAGCTAATTCCAGAGGGGATAATACATCCACAGGGAGTGGGGCAGCATTGTAAAAGGTTGCTAGCTTGAATTGTGAAATCAAGAGAGCCACAGTCAAGTGATGCTGCACCTGAGTTAATACATCATCCATCTTGATGGTAGTAATTAATCAGGGACAGCACGGCACTGATGATGCTGTGCTGCTTCCAGTCCTGCTGCACTGGTACATCCAAGTGTGGTTGCAACTAGTTCAGAAACCATTGCACAGATGTTTGTCAAAGCCAAGACAAATATTAATATCACCAGAGTTACATGCTCAAATTTTACAAAGCACTACTCAGGCACATTCATCAGAGCTATACTACATAGATTGGCTAATGACTATTGAACATTTGAAATATGTAAGTTCAAAAGCAATGAGTAAAAACTGCAACAATTGGAGAATGCTGAATAAATTCAAAGAAATCATGATCAGCTCCTGGATATTTAGTAAACAATAGTTTTATACGTCATTTGCTATGCATTTATTCACCTCTAATAAGTATCATACAGTATAAATGGTATTTTTATTTCAGCTCCTAGAACATAAAATGATCTGTGGAAGCTAGCTGAGAGTTTTGCAAGCATATCTCAATGGAGAATCAACTGAGGTAAGTTGGAGTTTATGTCCCTGAACATATTGTATGATCAGAGGATAAGGCAGGGTTTAAATATAGATTGAAAACCACAGGGTATTAAGTGTCTAGGAATATTTTACCTTATGGAGTTGAAGTCTACAACTAAACTTAACAAAGAGGTAATCTGAAATACAGTGAAAAAAATAATTGCTGGGTGGTCTCTGCCACATACTGTATCGTGTGATGGAAAAGGCTGAGAGCCATAAGAAAGATATTGGGACCAAACCTGACATACTGTATACATTAAACATCTTACTATTTACCTTCTGAGAAAAGTTCTTTAAGGAACTCGTGGGTTTGTTAACAAAAACTTTATGGCATTATAGGAAGCCCAGAATCTGGGATGAAAATGCTAGTGTTAGCCAAACCTTTAGGTGGAGCAAATTTTCCAGAGTTACAAAAATATTGGTTTTTTGGGAAGCCAAGGAATGGATACCATATAAGTGGATCTCAGCCCATTTGGATAGCCTTTGCAAAAGCACAAACATTACTTTTTCATTTGTTCTTGTTAACAACGGTGAACTGAAAAATGCTGAATTCAGTACTGAAAGACATGGCTAAGTAGATTTTGAATCATGAAGAAAACTCAAGGGAAAATGCAAAATGAAACAAGGGAAGTCCTTGAAACAAAATGAATGTAAGATTTTTTTTCTTGATTTTTTATTCTTAAGTGTCAGGGTCCTGAGGGCACCACCATGCCTCACAGGCCCAGATCAGCCCACTCAGGGCTCCCTCATCCTGCCCAGGGGCAGGACCCCATTTCAGCTGTCAGGGCTGGCAGCCCTGCCCCAGTAACAACACAGAAGGGCCTGTCTCCAGCTCCCCACAGCCCTGCCCTGCCCGGCCATGGGTCTCACTTGAGCTGGGCCTACCCACAGGCCCACATCCTGGCCCAGTCTTGCCCCATCCCTGTCCCCAGGGAGATGCCCGATGCCCGGGGCTGGGGCTGCCCCTCCTGGCCAGGGGTGGGACGGGCCCGGCTGCCATCCCATGGGGCCTCCACACTCACGGGCCCATGGAGGCCTTAGCCTGCACGTGGCCCCGGTGTTAAACAATAAAGCAGGAGGGCTGCATGTTGTAGTGTTACAGAACACGTCAGACCCACAGAATGGTGTCTGTTTCTTTCTCATCTCCTTGTAAAACCGTGTAGGCTCAGAGTGGGACTTCAAACTTGTGCAGTCGCAGCCTTCCTGCAGATGGTGAGAGAAGTACTGCGGAAACCTCTCCACTTCTCCACTAGGACTAATACAGAGGCAAGGTAAGTAAAACATAGACTTCTGCTAATGTCTAAGGGCTTTGAGTCAAGCCCCTTAACTATATACATTATGTTCTCCCCTCCTCTGCTCACTCCAAACTCCTCAAAATTACCACTCATAGCTTAATGAATAAGCACTATAGCCTTAAATGCTGAAGGGAGGCAATGGAGGAAGATTACAAAATGAATGCAAGGAAGGAGTGCTAGTGTGCTGCCTTGTTCCCGCTGCTTTTTAATTAATGGAACAATAAACACCGATGAGAACTGCTAGAGATAGTTCAAAAGATGTGGACAGATGCTTGTCTTGTCTTCAAAGGTCATTTACTACCTTAAATATTATATGATTGTAATTTTGGTTGAGGGTTGGTGACTTTATTCCATTTGTGTGTGTATCCAATTACAACTCAAATATTTTGTCTTGACAGCAGTTTTAGACTACATAGTTAAATGAAAAATGAACCAAATGCAGTACATACTTTAATAACAATCATTCTTAAGAGAATTTTTTGAAGAACGACTTCTGACCCACCAGAATTATTAAACATCCTGTAGCATTTTTTGTAAGATTAGTCACAGTGTCTTTTCTGAAACTCAATATATATCATTACATTCTGCCTCCATAAATCGCCCTATGGTATCCACTGAATATAGTATTCTTCTGTCACATATTCTTGTAGAAAGTTAAAAAGCTGTCATGTTCCACCTCAGAAATGGATCCACTTTGCTAGAATGTAATGCAGTTCTATTACAAGATTTGGAATTTTTTGTTATTTTACAATCCAGTACATTTGCAAGAGAAACCATTATTTTTTCAGTGCTTCTTGGTGTCCTCATCTGCATCAATGAGTATAGAAATGATAAGTATTTTGCAAAGGCACTAATTTCCAGAGATTGTCCCCTGGGATTGTCCACAAAAGAAAGAAAACCATACATTTTCATTTGCATATGTGCCTGAGTGCATGCACCAGCAAAACACCAAGTTTCTAATTTTTCAAAACCTCTCTTTGTTTCACAAGCAATGACTACATTCTAGATGAAGGTCCCAAAAAATATATTTACTTAATACATTTTGTTTCTTGGCGAGTCTTGCAGGCAGTGCAATAAACGTCACTCCTTCCTGTTACTCAATATCAGGCAAGCAGATCATTCTCCTTCTTTAAGTCTTATCTTTGACTGAGAGGAGAGCCAGTACCCCTGCTCCTCTTGATTATTATGTATCTTGTTATATGTTTGCCAGAATTGGAATATAAACCTAGTGCTCTATCCAGATTCAAGTGTGAATAGTTACATTCTGCCTACCTAAATTCCCACTGCAATTTCATTTGGGTACAGTATATTTCTTCATTTCCTGCTCTCAGGCCTATTCTGGCATCTATTGAAGTTAACGGAAAGTTCTCAAAGACTTTGGTGAAGGAAAATGTCCATAAACTATGGTGTAATACTGTTGTGGTATTAAACAGCTTGAGTTGACATAAGAGCCTGTATCTTATTATAAATTGCTTGCACTGTATATCTTTACCAGTTTGGAAAAGTCTTCACATCTCATCAACATTATGTCTATATTCAAGATATAATGAATGTCAATTACCATATTATATACGTCTTCTGCTGGAGACATAATATCTGTTAAATTTACAGATATATATGGTTAATCCTGGTGTCACTGAACTTTATGAAGATCTTTTTTTTTACTTTAGTCAGGATG